>NC_056727.1:880398795-880512460 GCF_019279795.1 Protopterus annectens
CAGATGGGTTATCCTGCCGTCAGGTGGGTCCTCGGTCGGCCGAATTCCAAAGTCTAGGTCCGGCGTCGGTTGTCATCGCTTCTTCCCTGACGTCAGTGCGGCAGGGGTATAAAGGAGGCAGCCGATGCAGTCTTCTTCAGTTTTTCTTGCCCCAGATGTCAGGTGCCCCCAGAAGGAAGGCAAAACATAAACTTACGTAATCATGCAAAATAGAATAATCAAAAAATATTAGTTGCAAGCAAATACACCATAAAAGAATACCCCAAATAGGTTGTATGAGAAGGTGTTTGTCATAAGGCCTGTCCTAAGAGGGGATGGAGGGGGGAACCTGGACTGCAGCTGTATGAGCACTCTAACATCTACATTTATGGTAGGTACAAAACTGTACTATGTTCATCGTGCATACAGCTGCAGTCATTACAGATGGGAAGAATCCCAAAGCTAAGTAGGGGTGGCAGGCACTAAGTGGGACTTGGTGGAGCAAGGAAGCCCTTCAAGACAGCTGTGGCAAATCCCGCTCTAGATTTAGAGTAAAGTGGAAGGTGATCGTGTTTGGAGAAAGTGTGCACTAAGTGGCTGCTTCCAAAATGTCCTTAGTAGGAACCCCCCTGAGGAAAGCTGCAGAGGTAGCTGTGGCCCTTGTGGAGTGGGATCTGATGCTTGAAGGCACAGCTTTTCCATGAAATGAGTAACAAAAGCATATGCAGTGAGCTATCCATTTTGAGATTGTCTGTTTGGAGATGGCCTTTCCTTGAGCACCTGTAGCATAGGACACAAAGAGTTGCTCGGATTTCCTGAATGGCTTTGTCCTGTCCAAATAATAACGAAGTTGTCTGTGAATGTCCAAGGAATGCAGTAGTCTTTCCCCTTTGTTTTGTGGGTTAGGGTAAAAGGTAGGTAAGTGGATAGTCTGATTCACGGCTACACTGGATACTACCTTTGGCATAAAGGTAGGGTTGGTTCGTAAGGAAACTTTGTCCTGATGGAAAATGATGAAAGGTTGCACAGCTATGAGGGCCTGTAGTTCCGAAACCCTGCGTGCTGAGGTGATGGCCAGAAGGAAGGCTGTTTTCCATGACAAGTATTGTAGTTCTGTTGAAGCAGCTGGCTCGAAGGGAGGAAGGGTCAGCTTTTCCAATATGAAGTTGAGGTCCCATGCAGGGACTGGTGGTTTCCTTGGGGGTTTTATATTCTTTGCCCCTCTGAGGAACTGTCTTAAGAGAGGATGAGAGAATAAAGGAGTATCTGTGTTGTATTGTGCAGAAATGGCTGAAGTGTGGATTTTGATGGAGGAGAAGGAAAGTCCACTGTTTAACATCTCAGCTAGGTACTGTAAAATTTGAGGTAAATTTATTACCCAAAGATTCTGGCCCTTTCCCTGATTCCAGGCACAAAATCGTTTCCATTTGGTGGAGTAGGCTTTTCTAGTAGAAGGTCTTCTGGCCTCCAAGATGACATCCTGCACCTCCTTGGAGAGGAGGGACTGTTGGGGAATCAAGGGATTCTCCATGCAGCTAGATTTAGGGTTTTGAGCTGGCTGTGAAGAGTCTTGAAGTTGTGCTGGGACAACAGAAGAGGCACTAGAGGTAGGATCCATGGTGGGGAATTTGTCAGGCTCTTCAGGAGCGGATACCAGTGTTGTCTTGGCCAATCTGGAGCAATGAGAATCATTTTCGGCCTCTCTGCTCTGGCTTTTAATAGAACTTTGGGCAGCAGAGGAAGAGGCGGAAAGGCATAGACCGTCAATGTTGTCCAATTGAAAGAAAGTGCGTCCACTTTACAGGCCTGTGGATGATAGGTCCTTGAACAAAAATTTTTCAGTTGGTAATTTCTGTGGGTAACAAAGAGATCTATATCTGGCTGTCCCCATGCCTGAGTTATCTTTGTGAAAACTTGAGGAAGTAACTTCCATTCGTGTGGATCTGTCATATTTCTTCTTAGGCTGTCTGCCAGTGCGTTTTCCTTCCCTGGCAGGAATTGTGCCTGAAGTTGAATTTGCAATTCCAGTGCTGTGTTCCATAGGTTCATAGCTAGTCTGCAAAGGGGATATGAAGGAGTTCCTCCCTGTTTGTTTATGTACCACATCACTGTGGCGTTGTCTGTCCTTATCAATAGCTGGCCTGGATGCAGAAGGTCTTTGAAGGCCATAATAGCATTTTGCACTGCTAGCATTTCCTTTTGGTTGATGTGTAGGTGCTTCTCTTTTTGGGACCATTTTCCCTGGATGCACTGATCTGTCATGTGTGCCCCCCAGGCGTAGTCCGAGGCGTCTGTTGTGAGGATTTGAGTTGCTTGAGGTACGCAGAAAGGGAGACCTATGTTTCTTTGGCATGCATGAGCCCACCACAAAAAATCTTTTTTGAAGACATGGAATGAGTGGTATAATTGTTTCCAAGCTGTGGCTGTGTTGAGACCATAAGTTTTTTAGGTACCATTGAAGTTTCCTCATATGCAGCTTTGCACATGGGATCAGAAGGATGCAAGCTGCCATGAATCCCAGAGCCTGCAGGACTTTCCTTGCAGTCAGCCTGGTGAAGGTTGCCATTTTGCTGAAGTATTGAGACAGTTGCCCTTGTTTATCTGGTGTGAGGTAGGCCATCTGGGTGATTGTATTCAAGCTGGCGCCCAGGAAAATTATTTGTTGAGAGGGTATTAGTTTTGATTTCTTTTTGTTGACTGTGTATCCCAGAAAGTTCAACAGTTTTATTACAAACGCCAGGTGTTTCAGAAGTATGTCCTTGCTGTCCGCTTGGATCAAGCAGTCGTCCAAATATGGGTATATTTGTATTCCTTGAAGTCTGCAGAAGGCAATTACTGATGCCAGGCATTTCGTAAACACTCTGGGCGCAGTAGATAAGCCAAAGGGCAATGTAGAGAATTGATAATGGGTTGAACCTGCAAGAAATCTGAGGTATCTTCTGCAATCTTGTCTGATAGGGACATGCAGGTATGCCTCCTTGAGGTCCAATGTTACTAGCCAAGACTCCTTGCCCAGCATGGGAAGAAGCTGCTGTAATGTGAGCATCTTGAATTTTGGTACCTGTAAATATGTGTTTAGGATGGATAGGTCTAAAATAGGTCTCCAATCTTTGTCTTTCCTTGGTACCAGGAATAGTCTGGAATAAAACCCTTGACCTTGTTCTTTTGCAGGTACCTCTTGAATCGCTTTCATGTCCATGAGAGCTGAAATTTGTTTTTGTGCCTCTGCCCTTTGATTTTGTGGCAGGTTTGGCATGCCTCTCAATATTGGAAGGGTGTGAAAGTGGAACCTGTAGCCTCTGTCTATAATGCCCAGAATCCATTTGTCTTTTGTGACAATATGCCAATTTTTTGAGAATAATGCCAGTTTTCCGCCCAAAGGTGCTGCCATTAAAGCTTTGCTTGGCAGGTAAAGGGGGAAGTCATTGTGTCTGATTTCTGAATGACTGTGATCTATCTTCTCCACCTCTTGGGGTTGGTGCTTGCCACTGTCTGGCTCTGAAAGATCCTTGAGGTTGCCCTCTACCCCTTGGGCGTCTGTATCTGCCTCTTTGAGGTCTGTCCATGGCTGGAAAGGACCAATTTTTTGAAGGCCAGTTTCTGCTGAAACGTGGAGGTTGTACCTGCAGGAAATCTTTCACTGTTTGCATTGACTTCGCTTTTTCCTCCATGTTCTTTAGTACCTCCTCAGCTTTAACACCAAACAATACATCTTTTTGAAGAGGTGCATCTAGTAATTTAGCTTTGACATGATCTGGTAAGGCTTGCTCTTTGAGCCAAGCATGTCTACGTATAACAGACCCCGTAACAGCAGCTCTACATGAGGCCTCTAAAGCATCAAAACCACACTGCAAGGTATGTTTACCCACTTGCTCTGCACCATGCAACAAATCCTGCAACTCTTTTAAATCTAGTTGTTCTGGTTGTGTCATTCTGCTTTTCAACTGAGATAACAAAACTGTTGATACTTTAACATATGAAACAGTTTAATGCCCTCTTGGTTAAAGTGATACTTTCTCTTTGTGGAAAACAATGTAAGGGTGTTTTACGCACAAAGCCTGTAAATCTGATCTTCTTCTTGCTGAGGTAATAGCTACCAAGAATAAAGATTTCCAATACAAGAATTTTATGTCACAATTGGCCGCAGGCTGAAAGGGATAATGAGCCTGTCTTTTTTGGCACTAAAAAGAACCTTGAATAAAATCCAGATTCTATCTGGCCTGGAGGGACTAAATGGATGACTATTTTGGAGCAGCTTTCAGATTTCTTTTGCTGCTACTTCCCTCTGACTGGGTGGAATGTCAGGGATTCGACTTTGTGGCTTCTGATAAAGATGAAAGGGGATGTGATAACATCTGGTAATTATTTCTGCACCTAGGAATCTGTTATGTAATGCCAGGCTAAATGGTGCAAAGAAAATCGTCCCCCGACTGCTTCCAGAGGCAAGTAATCGGGTCACTCTTCAGGAGCACTGGTAGGGCTGCCCAGAAAAAGAATCTCTGGACCCCTGGTTATGCAGACCTCCCTCTGCCTCGGGGGAGGGGGTTTACTGATGAGTTCCCCCCCTCTGCTCCAGGGGGGAAATTCAACACGTGTCACGGAAAGGCCCTTGGGATTTCCTGAATCACATCTTTCCACTTCTCCGATTCCTAGAGTAAGAAAGTTGGGGAGTGGAAAAACATACGCCCACAACAGACAGGGCCTTGCTGTCCTCCTCGCACCTGGCTAGTATGTACTTAACCTTTGGACGAAAAAGAGAGGAGGCATCAATGGGAACATTGACTAAGAAAAAATTGAAAGGATCCGCAAAGTCACACAAGTACATCCAGGCGTGATGTCTCATGACAACACCCGCTGCTCTGGCCACCTCTTTGGTTATATGTGAAATAAACAGCATGGATGAGTTAGATATGGACTCCAGGGTGGCAAGCTGTGGAGCAACTCTGTCACGTACCTCATCAGATACAGCTCCTGTCAAAGTTCCTGAGAGTTCCATGACCACGTCTCTATGTAGATGGGTAAAATGTGCCAAGTAGTTCAACAACCAAATGGCAAACGTCAATGAGGCATAAACCCACTTTGTTAACCTGTCCATCGTCCGAAACTCCCTGTTTGGAGGATGGACAGCAGGACTCTCCTCTGTGAGGTCTTTCTTTGTGACCACTGCCACCACCATAGCGTCTGCTGCCAAGCCTTTGGACCAATGTGGGTGATCCTCTGGAGGGGAGAGTATTTTGTCCGGTCTCTGGGGGATTGATTCAACGATGTCGGCAGTCTTCCAAGCGCACTGCACAATGAGCTTGACTAACTCATCTGCAAGCAGGGTCACCCAGGAAGTAGAGGATCGAGCATGGAAAGCCTGCAAGAATACAAATTACTCTGAAGGGGTTTGGTGGGCTTCCAGTCACCCCTCTGTTTCAGCATCTCCAGTACGTCTCCAAAGGAGGCATCCTCAGTCCTCAGGGGGTGACCGTGGAGACCCTTCCCTCTCATCGTAATCCGCATCTTTGGTGAGAGATTCCTCAGAGGAATCAACGTGCTTCCTCTTGCATAATCTCTTATGGGGTGGCTCTTCAGGAAGGGCATCTGAGAAGGACTCGGAAGAGAGGGTGCCCTGCATTAGGGTATCTTGCTGCTCCCACGCCCAATGTCCCAGTGTAGTGGACTGTGTCAGGTGTGAATCAGAAGGCATGTATAAGAGGCATTCTGGCACCAAAGGGGCCAACTGTGAACCTGCTGAGGTGAGTGCCCTCTCCATAACCTGGAAGGCAGGCCTGCCTGAAGAGGGATGGGAGTCTGGAACCGAGAAGGACAACCTTGGAACTGGGGTCACACCCCTCTCCAACGAGCCCGCCTCCAGGGAAGGAGCCTCGAGAGGACTTTTGAGCTGCCAGAGCAACCAGAACTCTAGATGGCGCCTTAGAAAAAAAATCATGCCATACTAGGGGTCACAGTGCCGACAGACCAGTCACAGTCTCAAGAATGTGTTGACTCCGACTGAGCCATGGGCCACAGGGTAGGGTCTGGAACTAAGGTAAGATCTAGCAGTGGGACTGAAGAAGCCAGCCTCGGGGTAGGTGTTGGTATCAAGGGCTTAAGGGGAGGTTGAAGGAGGAATATATGTTGGAGTCTGTGGAGAAAAATCCTCTGTTCCAGGTGGAAGGGAGGTTTTACATGGAGTTGGGATCCATCTGGCCACTAGGAGCTGATCCACAAGTCTCACTACATTAAGCTCTGAAAGGCCCCTGGTGGAAAGGGTTGACATGCCCGATGGAGATTCTGGCCAATCAAGGAATGGACCTAGCTGGTGTCCAACAAAGGGGTCAACTGACAGAGAATATCTGGTGCTGGCTAGTGTCTCTATCTTTGGCACCGTGGACAAAGGACTGGAAGGTTGTGATGGGGAGGGGGTGACCAGTTTTAATGGATAGACTATTTTTGGTGCCAAGAGGGTCTGTGGTACTGTGGAAGGCATCAGTACTCTGGGAGAAGTAGTCATTGTAGGTTCCGTGGTCAAAGACGTCACCATGGATGGAGTTTTAGACTCTGGTGCAGACAACGGCATCAATTAGTTTAGCAATTTTTGGCTTCAGTTTCAAATGAACCTGGGCCTTAGTGGTTTTCAATTCCTGAGAATGAGAAGACGATGGTATTGACTGGCTCCTCTTCTTCAACTCTTTTTTAGGAGGGGATGAGATCTCCGCTTCAGATAAAGCCTCTGAGAAAGGGTTTTTTAAAAGACCCTTCAGAATTAGTTTATTCTTGCGCTCGGCTAAGGTACGGGTACTAAAGCCCTTACAGAGCTCGCACGGGAGTTGAACTTTAAGTGTGGTGGCAACAGACACAGGTGAGATGGCCAGAGCTTGGCATCTTCCTGCTACATTTATCACATTGCCGGAAACCAGTAGTGCCCTTTTTGTCTGCCATTATACTAATATCCAAACAACAGTACCAACAGCAATGAAAAAACAGCAATTCAACAGCACCAAGATATACTGTCATGACAGGGACAGGACAGGACAGGACACACACACACACACACACACACACACACACACACACACACACACACACAAAGAAAGTAAGGATCATTTTTTGTTTTTTGTATATTACCAACAACAATGGTAAAGGAGAGAAATACCAAAAGGGGTAATGGAAAGGTGAAGAAGAATATGAATGATGGTATATACATACATACCTATAGATATATATATACAGATATAGATATAGATATATCTATAGATATAGATATAGATATATATATACATATATATTTATATATATATACATATATATATATATATATATATATATATATATATATAAATTATCAAAGGGAAAGGGAAGGGCCTGTAACAACGACGGTACTAAGAAATACCAGTAAAGGTAAAAAGGGAAGGAAATTTTCACTCGCACAAAAAGTAAAGTATAACAAAGTGCAAACGACTAAGAGTAAAGGAGTTATACGGGATTAGAAAGGCAAAAGGTCAATATTTAGTGAAAAAATGAAACACTTAGCTTGAGAGCTGGCCTTATGGGTCTTGAAACTCTACGTGGCAAATGAGATCTGAGGAGAGGGTATATATGGGTAACATTAGCTCAAAAGAGTTTTTGGCTGGAGCGAGCTTGTTACATCGGCCAAGTCAGTTCTGAAGACGGAACTAAGACCCATCCATCATGAATGAATAAAGATTAACATCAGATCTACTGTTACTCTAAACTAGAACGGTACCTTACTGTACTGGTTTCACTTTCAAAAAAACTTTTATCCCACCCTGGAAAAGCTTGCTGCAGTCTCCACTTCATTGATGTCAGCAAGACCAATGAATACAGGTAGTCTTCTGGCCAATTCTCTCCCCAAACTGACATCATCACGACTGTTTTAAAAACCCACCCATACTGTAATGTCACAGCTTCCTGGTCCTTCCCCTACCCATACAGAAAGTAAAGGCTAGAACAAGGAAACAGTACACGAGTAAAGTCCCCTGCTATGAGTTGTCAGTCACAGCAGGTTGCTCAAATTACCCTTAGCACACTGACAACTAGTGAAGTTAGGTGTGAAGAGGGATGGGAGAAGAGTCAATGTAGTACAATTCAGGCTTCACAAAAGACTGTAGTTTAGCCATTCTATAAAGAAGCAGCAGTGAAAAGCACTTTGAAAGTTTGTTTTGTGGCATTTGCACTGTTTGCGTTTTATGCAGTCACTGAATAGCTTGAAATGTTACTTAAAAGTAACTGACTGAAAGACAGCAGTCTATGCATGTAAAATCAATGCAGTGACAGCAGCTTTAGGAAGAAAGAGGCATGCATGATATAAATTTTTTTACAGACAAGCACTGCATTGTGGGTTACCTTCCAGGTTGTGGAGAGGGCACTCACCTCAGCAGGTTCACAGTTGGCAGACTAAACAATCAGAATTATTAAAGATGCCAGACCCCATGTGGTCAGACTCAGATGTCATGCATAAAAATATTTAAAAACCTGTAAATATAGTCTCAGAGTGGTGTTAAAATGTAGAAAACACCAAACCATGATGAAATAAACATGTTTTTTTCGGTCTGTGGGTGCGGTTCTCCTTTAAAGAAATGAGGTGGGATACATGTACAGGAAAACAGGGGCCAATCATAAAGTAGACCATCCCTAGGAGATTCCCCCTCTGGGGGGGAATAGGGCAAAATAGCTGCTGCACTTGTTGTTCAGGGGGGAAGCAAACAGATTGCAGCAAGGCTGGTCCCACTAACGGAAGACCTTGTCGGCAATTTTCTTGAGGGACCATTCATGGGGTGGAAGAATGCACCTGTTCAATCTGTCTGCCATCAAACTGGATTTCCCCAGAATGTGTGTTGCTTAAGAGAAAGCGGTTGGAAAAGATCACCCCATTGCCACACTCAGACAGCGTCTTGACACAATGGGTAGGATTTAGTACCCCTCTGTTTGTTGAAGTACCAGACAGACATGTTTTCCAACTGTACTGCAGTTGTTCACAAAGGGAAAGTATTCTGAAATGCGTGCAACGCCAACAGCACTGCTCTCATTTCTAGGACATTTGCACGCAAATTTGCACTCTGTGGGTGACCAGGTGCTATGGACTCTCCTACCCATATAATGCCCCCCCACTCTAGCTGGGAAGCGTCTGTGGTGACTATGGCCTTGGGGGGAATGAATGGATGACCTTGTAGAACCTGGTCTGAATGAATCCACCATTTTAGATCTCTCTTGCAAATGTGAGCGATTCTTATCTTGTACGACATAGCTGCTCACTGGTCATTTATTTATCAACCTAACATTCACTGCAGAATTCTCATAAAAAATCTGGCTAGTGGTACCAGCGTTACTGTTGCTGCCATCGATCCCAGAGGCTGAAGGACCAGTCGGGCTAAAATTGAGGTGCTGAAGATTATCTTTTTGACTTAAGTCTTATAGTCTGTGTGATACAGGGAAATATTGCCAGCCCAGCTGTCTGGAATTTTGGAAATAATTCTATGTCATTTGTGAATACTGATATGCTTTATACATAAAGTACAGTTTTGTACCTACCATAAATGTAGATGTTCGAGTGTTCACCCTGCTGTGGTCATCACACTTGGGTTATCCTGCTGTTAGGCGGTCCCGCAGTCGGCCCGAATTCCAAAGTCTTGGTCCAGCGTCGGTTGCTGTCACTTCCTCCCTAATGTCAGTGCGCCAGGGGTATACAAGAGGCATCCAACGCCATTTTCTTCAGTTTTTCTTGCCCCAGATGTCAGGTGCCCCCAATAGGTAGGCAAAATATATACATACAGCTATATAAAAATAAAACAAAACCCTTAGGCACAAGCAAATACACCACAGAGGTAGTATAGGATAGAGTGGTAGAGATAAGTTCAGCTAGTTCAGAGGGGATGGAGGGAGGGTAACCTGGACTGCAGCAGGGTGAACACTCGAACATCTACATTTATGGTAGATACAAAACTGCACTATGTTCATCATGTTACCCTGCTGCAGTCATCACACTTGGGTTGAATCCCAAAGCTAAGGATGGGAGGTGGAGTCAGACAGGGTTAGAAGAAGCTAGTAAGCCCTGCAAAACTGCAGTGGCAAAACCAGCTCAAGTCTTAGAGTATAGAGGTAAGTGATAGTGTTTGGTGAAGGAGTGCACTGAACTCCAAGTAGCAGCTTCCAGAATATGCTTGGTTGGCACTCCCCTGAGAAAGGCTGCTGATGTAGCTGTAGTGCCTGGTGGAGTGGGACCTAATGCTAGCAGGTACTGGTTTCCCATGATGTGTGTAACAGAAACGCATGCAATGCCCTATCCATTTTGAAATGGTCTGTTTTGAGACAGCTTTTCCTTGTGATCCTGTAGCATAGGCTACAAAAAGAGTACAGTTTTGTACCTACCATAAATGTAGATGTTCCAGGATCCACATTGCTGCAGTCATAACCTATGGGTAGTCCGCTATCCTCAGTCGGCCCGAATACCAAAGAGTTAGGCTGGCGTCGGTCATGGGCGCCCGGAGCTGACGTCAGTACGTAGTAGTACTTAAGCGCATGACCGACGCCATATCCTCAGTCTTTCTTGCCCCAGATGTCAGAAGGCCTTAAAAAGAAAAGGCCAGAGCCACAAAGGAGAAAAAATAATAATAATCCCCAAGGAACAATAACAACAAACAACAACAACAACAACCCCAAACCAAAGAGGGGAAGGAGGGAGGGAAAATAGGACTGCAGCAATGTGGATCCTCGAACATCTACATTTATGGTAGGTACAAAACTGTACTATGTTCTTCGTCTCACATTGCTGCAGTCATAACCTGTGGGTAGAATCCCAAAGCAAAGGAAAAGGGAGGCTGGCAAACTAAAAAGCATTAGGGGCTGCTAACATGCCCTGTAAGACTGCAGTGGCAAACCCAGCCCTGGACTTGGAGAAAAGAGGGAGATGGTAATGTTTAGTAAAAGTATGAACTGAACTCCAAGTAGCTGCTTCCAAAATATCCTTAGTAGCTACACCCCTCAAAAAAGCAGTAGAAGTGGCTGTAGCCCTAGTGGAATGAGGTCTAATCCCAGCAGGAACATCCTTCCCATGATGAGAATAACAAAAAGCAATACAATTACCAATCCACTTTGAAATAGTCTGCTTTGAAACAGCTTTCGGTTGTGCGCCCAAAGCAAAAGAAACAAATAACTGTTGAGTCTGTCTGAACTCCTTAGTTCTGCTCAAATAATAACGTAACTGCCTGTGTATATCCAAAGAATGCAAGATTTTTTCCCCCTTATTTTGGGGATCAGCATAAAAGGTAGGCAAATGGATAGAATGGTTCAAGGCCACATTAGAAATCACTTTTGGCATGAAAGTAGGGTTAGTACGCAAAGAAACTCTATCCTTATGGAATATTAGAAAGGGTTCAACTGCCATGAGAGCCTGCAATTCAGATACCCTTCTAGCAGAAGTAATGGCCAACAAAAAGGCAATCTTCCAAGACAAAAACTTCAATTCAGAAGTAGCTGCAAGTTCAAAAGGAGGCAAAGTAAGCTGCTCCAACACAAAATTGAGATCCCAGGAAGGAGTAGGAGCTCTACGTGGGGGTCTTATATTTTTTGCCCCTCTAAGAAATTGCTTAAACAAAGGGTGAGAAAATAAAGGAGGGTCACAATCATAGTGAGCAGAAATGGCTGCAGCATGAACCTTCACAGAGGAAAATGACAAACCCTTGTCTAGTAACTCCGTCCTTTGTTGTGCTCCAAAGAAAAAATCTCTTCCATTTATCAGCATAAACTTTTCTAGTGCTGGGCCGCCTAGCTTCCAAAATGACATCTAAAACCTGTTGAGGAAGCTGAGAACCCACAGGCTCTAAAACAGAATACGCCAGGCCGTTAGATGCAGGGACTGCACCCTGACATTGAGCAAATGACTGCTTGACTGAGACAACATGTGAGGGAGCTGTGGCAAAGGCCAAGGAGGCTCCTGAATTAAACTCCTCAGCAGAGGATACCAGTGCTGTCGTGGCCAATCTGGTGCTATTAAAATCATGCAAGGCTTGTCCCGCCTGACCTTCAAGAGTACCTTGGTAAGGAGAGGCAGAGGAGGAAAAGCATAGACGTGAAGGTTGTTCCAACTGAAAGATAGAGCATCCATTTTCCAAGCTTTTGGGTGAAACATCTTTGTGCAAAATTTTGGTAGTTGGAAATTTAGAGGAGAAGCGAACAGATCTATGTCTGGAGTTCCCCAAGCCACTGTCAACTGTTGAAATACCTGAGGATCCAATTTCCACTCGTGGGGATCCACAATATGTCTGCTCAATACATCTGCTAGGGAGTTCTGTGCTCCTGGCATAAACCGTGCTTGAAGAGTGATGTGCAAACCCAGAGCAGTCTCCCACAATATCAAAGCTTGTCTGCAAAGAGGGTAAGAATGGGTCCCCCCCTGCTTGTTGATGTACCACATGACTGTAGTGTTGTCTGTTTGTATCAGCACCTGTCCTGGTTGAAGTAGGCCCTTGAAAGCCATCAAGGCAAACTGGACTGCTAACATCTCCTTCATGTTGATATGCAAATGCTGTAGTTTGGGAGGCCACGTGTCTTGAATCCATTTCCCATTGAAGTGTGCTCCCCAAGCCAGGTCTAAGGCATCCGTCGTTAAGATCTGACTCGCCTCTGGTCGGGTCACAGAGAGTCCCTTGTTTAGGTGACATTCCTGTGCCCACCACAAGAATTCCTTCTGGATGCAAGGTATTATCGGAATGACGGTGTCCAAATCGTGGCAGTGTTGAGTCCATACACTTTTGAGATACCATTGTAGCTTCAGCATATGGAGTTTGGAATTGGGAAGTACCAGAATGCAAGATGCCATGAACCCCAAGGCTTGAAGGACTGTCCTTGCAGTCAGCCTGGACAGTACTGATAATTGCTGGAAGTATAGATGAAGAGTTCTTTGTTTGTCTGGGGTCAGAAAAGCCATTTGAGAGGCTGTATTCAGTCTCACACCCAGAAAGCACATGTCCTGAGAGGGTACTAGACTGGACTTTGTTTCGTTCACAGAATACCCTAGGCACCTTAAAACTGCCATTACATACTGTAGCTGTTGAAGTAACTTGTCTTTGTCCTGAGCAAGAATCAGGCAATCGTCCAGATAAGGATAAATTTGTATTCCCCTCAGTCTTAAGAAAGCTATTACAGGAGCCAGAACCTTTGTGAAAACCCTGGGCGCAGTAGATAAACCAAAGGGCAATGCAGAGAACTGATAATGAGAAGTACCAGCCCGAAAACGCAGGAATCTCCTGCAGCTGGACCTGATAGGAATGTGAAGATAGGCCTCTTTGAGATCCAGAGTTACCATCCAGTGATCTTTGCCTAGCAGAGGCAGAAGTTGCTGTAATGTTAACATTTTGAACTTTGGAATGTCTAGGTATGTATTGAGAATGGACAAATCCACAATTGGCCTCCAAGTGTTTCCTTTCTTTGGCACTAGGAATAGACGAGAATAAAACCCTAGGCCTTCTTCTGACGGAGGTACCACCTGGATTGCCCCCATCTGTAAAAGCAAAGAAATTTGTTCTTGAACCTCCAGCCTCTGCTGAGGAGGTACATCTGGCATGCCTTTGAAAGGGGGAAAAGTGTGAAAATAAAACTTGTAGCCTTGATTTATTATGTCCAACACCCATTTGTCCTGGGTGACCAAATGCCAATTTTGTTTGAAAAGTGCCAACTTTCCTCCTAGAGGAGCTGCCAGAAAGGAAGGATCTGGCAGCTGGAGATACAGGTCATTGGGTCTGTTTACGAAAAGGCTGACCCCTGCCCTCACCAGAAGATTGTGCAGGAGAACTCCAAGTCCTAGGTCTGAAAGAACCCTGAGCGTGAGCCCTGCCCCTACCACGTCTAGGCCTGCCCTTAGACTGAAAATCTGAAGAAGGGTAAGACCATCCTCTTGCAGGCCAATTCCTGCTAAACTTAGGGGGCTGCACTTGCAAAAATTCCTTAACTGTCTGCATAGACTTAGCTTTGTCTTCCATCTTTTTCAAAACTGACTCCACAGGGGAACCAAAAAGAACCTCAGATTGAAGGGGAGCATCCAAAATTCGAGCTTTAACATGCTCTGACAAATTTTGATCCTTAAGCCAGGCATGTCTACGAATAACTGAACCAGTAGCAGCTACCCTGGAAGAAGCCTGAAGGGCATCGAAGCCACACTGCAAGGAATGTTTACCAACTTGATCTGAAGCATGAACCAAGTCCTGCAATTCCTTACACTCTATACCCTCAGATAAAGCATCTACCTTAGACTTCAATTGACCTAACAGAAAGTTCTGATACTTCAGCATATGGAATTGGCAATTTAAAGCCCTCATAGCTAATGTAGAAGAGGTGTACACCTTTTTACCCCACCTATCCAACGCTCTAGAATCTTTATCCAAAGGAACTGGATTCTTAACCACAGAAGCCCTGACACCCTTAGGCCCTTGAATAATAGTTTCCGGGTCAGCTCTAGGGCTCTTATACAAATATTTATGTGCCTCTGGAACTCTGTAATACCTGTCTGGCTTGACAGGGGCAGGGGGTAAAGAATCAGGATTAAGGGAAGCTTCAGAAAAAACATCCTGAACAACATCTAAAACAGGGCGAATAGCCAAAGGTCTATGTTGTGGCAAAAACAAAAATTCCCTAAGCCTCTTACGAGAATCTGAAAAATCCTGACCTTTCCACTTGAAATGCTCCCTCATGGAATGCAAGGTTTCAGAAAAGGAAAAATCCTCTGGAGGTTAAACAGAAGGACAGGAATCCTCTGCATCCGAATCAGAATAGGGAGGAAAATCCTGAACATCCTCAGCTGAAGACTCAGAGTAATCTGAGGAATGTTCCATTCCCTCTAAATCTGTCTCCACCCTAGGCCTCTTCTCTGGAGGGGGCATAGAACCCCTGATCAAAGTAATCAAATCCTCTGCCATTTTCAACATATGTTTTTTAGGAACAGAGCCCGAAGAACCAGGGCTGTGGCCCATACCAGAAATACCAGGTCTAGCTTTAGCAGGGCCTTTAGTGACTGAAGTAGAAGGCCTAATAACCTTTTGTAAGGATGGAACCACAGAAACTTGAGAAGCACCCTCGGCCTGACCTAACTCCTGAGAGGCCAACTCCTGCAAAAGTAAAGGTTCCCCCTGGGATTCAGCCGAGACCTCGGCTGGATCCACAGATTCAACCGTAGATTCCATAGAACCGGCATCCGCAACGGACGACTCATCCGGTTTAGACCTTAAGGATTTATCTTTTCGCTTTTTTGCGGTAGCGGGCGTCGGAGGATCAGACGGCATGTTGTAGTTACACGCTTACCGAAAACAAGCCTAGCACAGTCTAATCTGCGTTTAATGGTGCGCTTATTAAATCTAGCGCAAAAGCGACACCCGACTACGTCATGTTCAGGCCCTAAGCAAGGAATACAGAGAGAATGATAGTCCCTATGAGGTATCTGTTTTCCACAAGAAATACAATTATTAACTTTTTCTGACATCCGGATTAACTGAGGCAAGAAAAGACAAAAATTTTCCCCAACGGGGTACTTAGCCCAACTTGGTCTTCGGTCTGAAACTCGAAAACTGAAAAGTTCAGAACGCCGAACGGCACTTGCAAACGCTGCTTCTGCTTCGGACCACGCGGCAAGAAAGACTGAGGATATGGCGTCGGTCATGCGCTTAAGTACTACTACGTACTGACGTCAGCTCTGGGCGCCCATGACCAACGCCAGCCTAACTCTTTGGTATTCAGGCCGACCGAGGACAGCGGACTACCCACAGGTTATGACTGCAGCAATGTGAGACGAAGAACATCTGGTCAGTTTTTCTGAAAGCCTTAGTTTTAACCAAGTAGTAACGTAATTGCCTGTGAATGTCCAAAGAGTGCAGGAGTCTTTCTCCTTTGTTCTGGGGATTTGGGAAGAAGGTGGGCAAGTGAATGGTTTAGTTTAGGGCCACACTGGATAACACCTTTGGCATAAAGGAAGGATTCGTTCGTAGAGAGACTCTGCCTTAATGAAAAATGACGAAAGGTTCCACTGCCATTAGTGCCTGTAGCTCTGAGACTCTTCTAGCTGAGGTTATTGCTAGTAGTAGGGCAGTTTTCCATGAAAGAAATTTTAAATCAGCAGGAAAAGCCAGTTCAAATGGTGGTAATGTAAGCTTTTTCAGAACAAAGTTGAGATCCCAAGTAGGTGTAGGAGCTCTCCTTGGTGGTCTTAAGTTCTTAGCCCCTCTGAGGAACTGTCTCAGGAATGGATGTGAGAATAAAGGAGGATGCGTGCTGTAATGAGCTGAAATTGCTGAGGAGTGGATCTTAATAGATGAAAAGGAAAGTCCTTTGTGTAACATCTCAGTTAAATATTGTAGAATCTGAGGGATGTTTGGATCAAGGGGGTTTAGGCCTTTAGCCTGGTTCCAGGCGCAAAATCTTTTCCATTTGTCTGAATAGGCTTTCCTGGTGCTGGGTCTCCTTGCCTCCAGAATGACATCCGTAACAGCTTTGGAAAAAGGTGTTGGCTGGTTGTTTAGGTAAATTGCCATGCAGCCAGGTTTGAAGTCTTGAGCTGGCTGTGTAGAATCTGATGATCTCGCTGGGTGAGCAGGTGAGGAATTTGTGGCAAAATCCATGGTGGGCCGTGGGCCATGTTCCTTAAAATTGGGTTCCAATGCTGGCGTGGCCAGTCTGGTGCAACGAGTATCGTTTGTGGTCTCGCTAATCTGACTTTCAGCAGTACCTTTGCTAGAAGAGGTAGTGGAGGGAAGGCATACACTGTTAATGTTTTCCAACTGAATGAGAGTGCGTCCACTTTCCAAGCTAGTGGATGGAAGGTCCTTGTGCAAAATTTTTGAAGTTGGTGGTTGTGGGGGCTTGCAAACAGATCTATGTCTGGGCATCCCCATTTTTGAGCTATCATTGCAAATACTTGTGGATCTAGTTTCCATTCGTGCGGATCCATGATGTTTCTGCTTAGGTCGTCTGCCAATGTGTTTTTCTGTCCTGGCAGGAATTGTGCTTGTAATTGAACCTGGTAAGACAGTGCAGTGCTCCACAAGGTCATTGCTTGCCTGCATAGAGGGTAGAAATGTGTGCCCCCTTGCTTGTTTATGTACCACATGACAGTGGTATTGTCGGTCTTTATTAGTAGTTGTCCTGGGTGTAAAAGGTCCTTGAAGGCTGTTAGGGCATTCTGTACTGCTAGCATTTCTTTTTGATTGATATGCAGATGCCTCTGATCTGTAGTCCACTTGCCCTGAATGCACTGCCCTGCCATGTGTGCTCCCCAGGCATAGTCTGATGCATCTGTTGTCATAGTTTGCCTGGCTGTGGGTAAGGTGAAAGGCTGACCCTTGTTGAGGTGACATGCCTGTGCCCACCATAGAAACTCTTGTTGAAGGCAGGGAATGAGTGGTATCATTGTTTCCAAGCTGTGACTGTGCTGAGTCCATACACTTTTCAGGTACCATTGTAATTTCCTCATATGCAATTTTGCAAATGGTATTAGTAGTATGCAAGATGCCATGAATCCCAAGGCCTGCAGAATTTTTCTTGCAGGGAGTTGGGTCTTTGTTGCCATTATTTTGAAATATTGAAACAGCTGTCGTTGCTTGTCTGGTGTGAGATAAGCCATCTGGGCCATTGTATTCAAGCTGGCACCCAGGAATATTATGTTTTGTGAGGGCACTAGTTTTGATTCTTTTCGTTTACTGTGTACCCCAGGCAACTTAGAAGGTGTTTGACAAATGCCAGATGCTTTAAAAGAATGTCTTTGCTTTCTGCTTGAATAAGGCAGTCGTCCAGGTATGGGTACATCTGAATTCCTCTTTGTCTGCAGTATGCAATTACTGGTGCCAGGCATTTTGTGAAGACCCTGGGCACAGTAGATAAGCCAAAGGGCAGTGCAGAGAATTGATAATGCGTTGAACCTGCAATGCAGCAGAGGTATCTTCTGCAATTTTGTCTGATAGGGACATGCAGGTATGCCTCCTTGAGGTCCAAAGTGACTAGCCAAGCATTCTTGCCCAGCATGGGAAAAAGCTGCTGTAGTGTTAGCATCTTGAATTTTGGTACTTGCAGATAGGTGTTCAGAACTGAAAGGTCCAGAATGGGTCTCCATGCTTTGTCCTTTCTTGGGACTAGGAAGAGTCTTGAGTAAAATCCTTGTCCTTGCTCCTGTGTAGGTACCTGTTGAATGGCTCTCATGTTCATGAGAGTTGTAATTTGTTTTTGTGCCTCTGCCCATTGATTTGGTGGCAGGTTTGGCATTCATTTGTTCCTTGGTAAGGTATGAAAGTGGAATCTGTATCCTTGGGAGACAATGCTTAGAACCCATTTGTCTTTTGTGATGATGTGCCAGTTGTCTGCAAAAAATGCTAGTTTTCCTCCCAAGGGAGTTGCCAGGAGAGATTTGCTTGGTAGTTTGAGGATAGAGTCATTGTGTTTGTCTTCTGCTAGCTTGGGGCCTGTCCTCTCCTCCTTTCTGGGTAGCAGAACCCCATTGGCGAGGTTTGTAAGGGCCCTGTGACTGACCTCTGCCCCTTGGGCGTCTGTATTTACCCCTCTGTGATCTGTCTGAAGCTGGAAAGGACCAGTTTTTTGTTGGCCAATTTCTGCTGAAACGAGGGGGTTGTACCTGCAAAAAATCCTTGACCGTTTGCATAGACTTTGCCTTATCCTCCATTTTCTTTAAAACCTCTTCTGCTTTGACACCAAATAATACATCCTGTTGTGAAGGTGCATCCAATAATTTTGCTTTGACATGGTCAGGGAGGGTTTGTTCTTTTAACCAAGCATTTCTACGTATGACAGAGCCAGTAACAGCTGCTCTACAAGAAGCTTCCAATGAGTCAAATCTGCATTGTAAAGTATGTTTGCCCACCTGTTCAGCTGCATGCAACAGATCCTGCATTTCTTTGAATTAAGGCAGTTCTGAATGTGTGCTCATTTTTTGTTTTAACTGAGACATTAGAAATTGTTATTTCAACATGTGAAACTGGCAATTTAATGCTCTCATAGCCAGAGTAGCTGAGGTGTATATTTTCTTTCTCCATCTATCTAGGGCTCTGGAATCCCTTTCAGAGGGCACAGGATTTTTAGCCATAGAGGCTTTTGCTCCCTTAGGACCCTGGGAAATTGTTTCTGGGTCAGCTACAGGGCTTTTATAAAGGAATTTGTGTGAGTCAGGTACTCTGTAGTATATGTCTGGTTTGGCTGGAGCAGGAGGAAGAGAATCTGGATTTAAACTAGACTCCAAGTAAACATCATCCACAATATCCAGAACAGGAGAGATAGCAAGAGGTCTGTGCTGGGGTAATAAAAGGAACGCTCGGAGCCTTTTCTTAGAATCTGAGTAATCCTGGCCTTCCCAGTGGAAATGTTCCCTCATGGTATGTAAAGTTTCCCCAAAGGAGTAGTCTTTAGGGGGAGATGCTGAGGGAATAGAGTCTTCAGCATCAGAATCGTAATCCTGTTCCTCAGAAGAATCTGAGGAGAGAGAAACCTTGTCAGAGGATGCATAATCCTCCTCTTGTCTTGGTCTTTTATCAGGAGGGGGATGGGAACCCCTGATAAGGGTAATCAAATCTTCAGCCATTTTAAGCTTCTGTTTCTTAGTCATGCGGCCTTGAACTGTAGACTGATCTACAGTTCTCTTTGGTTTTAAAGGAGTTTTAAGTTTAGCATAAGATTTAATGGTGAGTGTAGTCTGTCTGAAGACACCTTCAGAAATCGAACTTGCTCCCGTTGCACCGGTGTCTAGTTCTGCTGCGGTGTCAGTAGAAGGTTGCGTCGGCCTAGTAGACTCCGCATGGGAATCCGCAGCTGTCTGGGGTTCCAGGTCTGCAGTCATCAGGGGCTGCATAGGCACCTCACTGAAAACCGAAGCACCGGCGACAGGCCCAGCTGAGGCCTCGGTGTCTGGCTTATTCCTAGGCTGCCTGTCCTTATCCTTGCGTTTTTTATGAGTGGCGGTCGGCTGCTCCAACGGCATGATATAATTAAATTTCCTACCAAAGTAATGCCGTGCGAAGTCAAAACGGCGTTTGATAGTTCGTTTATTAAACCTAGCGCAAAACTGACAACCTGTGACGTCGTGGTCTGGGCCTAGGCAAGGAATACAATAAGAATGGAAGTCCTTATGAGGTATTTGCTTCCCACAAGAAATGCAATGGTTAACTTTTTCTGACATCGGACTGAGGAAAGAAAATGCTCCCCAATGGGGTACTTAGCTTTACTGAAGACTTCGGACTGAAATTCAAATCGAAAATCTCAGGTGTCGGCCGACCGGCACTTGTGAACTGCTTCTGCTTCAGGCACCGCGCGGCAAGAAAAACTGAAGAAAATTACGTCGGATGACTCTTATATACCCCTGGCGCACTGACGTCAGGGAGGAAGCGACAGCAACTGACGCCGGACCAAGACTTTGGAATTCGGGCCGACTGCGGGACCGCCTGACGGTAGGATAACCTAAGTGTGATGACTACAGCAGGGTAGCACAATGAACATCTGCATGTTATGTATTGAGCTAAAATGAAACCGTAGCATGCCCTGCTGATTTAGAACAGAAATGCATATAAACTATATACCTGTGCAAATGTATGTTTTAACAGTAGAAACTAGAACACAAAAGGGTTAACTTGAAAAACTTCAAGAAAATAAGTTTAAATTAAAGTGCTTTACACTTGTGCTATAAAAGTTCTCTCTCAGTTCCAGTGTAGCAGACACAATGTCTAGAGATGGAAGTTTCTGTATTGTCTTGAAAGAGAAGTAATTACTAGGTTTAAAATGTAAAAGTGTTTTATGACTTTCAGTTCTGAACAAACATCTCAGAGATATGTATTTTTAACACAGATATGTTAAATTCTGTTAGTTTCTGTCTTAGCCTGGGAACTGAAGTCAGGTGACAAAAAGTGATGTCATCCAAGCTAACCCAGCAGTAATATTTGACATTGACTTAAGAACTCTCTTAGAGAGAGGCTGTGCATTTTGTATTTTGTCTTTGACCTGGAAACATCCACTCATCATCATCATCTGCACTTGCCTTGCTGTAAAATAAGATTTAGGGCATAGTATCTCTTTTAGATATAGATAGGAATGTAGTAAAGATTCGTTTAGATGTTTTCTGTATTTATTTGAGACTGCCCTGCAATGTTGTTTTAAAATATTTCCTGCAATTTTGAACTCTGAAGTTACTGTGATGATTGACTGAGCACTGTCTTGTTCTTTTATTATTAAATATATTTAAACCTATCTTTGCAACTGATATTTCTGAGACATTTTAAGCGCTTAGCGTACTTGCATATGTATCTGACACTGTGCAGGCCACTTCTAAACAGCCTTGCAAGTCTTGGTCAGACTACCATTTGGATTAATAGTAACATTAGACAGTACGATTGGACACCCTTTGCAAGGGCCTTATATTAGCTGAAAAGTAGGGGTTGGTGGCAGTGGAAACTACCTTATAGTCTGGGCAGAAGAGGCATAGCTAGTAAACCTGTGCCAGACTACCCCAGGTGTGTGTGCGCATATATAAATCAAATCTCCAAGTGTGTGTGTGTGCGTGTGTGTGTGTGTGTGTGTGTGTGTGTGTGTGTGTGTGTGTGTGTGTGTGTGTGTGTGTGTGTGTGTGTGTGTGTGTATATATATATATATATATATATATACATATACTGGGGCACCTGTTCCTCAGAATCCCCAACCACCCATATTAACCTGCATGCATTTGCACAAATCATATCCACCCCTACCAGGATAGGTAAACCCAACCAAAAAGAAAGTATACTTGACTGGGTACTCAAACAGTCACCCCCAACTGTACACCTCTGGTACCCTCCTTAATGGCCTAAGTGATCACCTTCTCACATATGTAATTAAGCACAAAACCATTAATTCCCAACAACCCTTACTCAGAAAGGTTAGAAACAATAAAAACTTTGACCCTGCCAAATTCCATCAAGAACTAAACTCTTGTAATTGGTCTATTCTAAAACACCTCCCCTTAGAGGAAGCAGTAGCATACTTTAACAAATAATTCCTTGAGATCCTTGATTTGCATGCACCTGTTCGTTCAAAGAGAAGCAAGGCAAAAACTGCACCATGGCTTTCTATAGAGTCTAAACTCAAAATTACCCTTAGAAACAAAGCATGGGCTTTATGGCGCTCTTCTAAAGACCCTCAAGATCACATTAAATACAGGCAATCCAGGAACGAAACCAAAAAATCAATTTTACAAGACAAAAAACAATACTACTATAATTTACAGACAGTAAATCAAAATAACCCTCAGAAGTTTTAGGCAGGTTTAAATAATCTACTACATCCTGGACAAACTTCAACCCCAATCCCTGCTGCTACTGTTGATAAAACCCCTGAAGATGTTTCTGATAGTTTTAACCAATTCTTTACTGAAACAATTCAAGCCCTAGCTAGCCAACTACCTCCTAGCTCCTCTGGTCCTGAAAGTAGCACCCCTAGAAACCTACCCGCGTTCAGCTTCCAACCAGTCGCCACTTCACTTATCCATACCTTGATCAAAAAATTAAAACCCACTACACTTTCTGCTGATCAACTCCCTGCCGAGTACTTACAAAAATTAGCTGATGCTATTGCTTACACCGTCTCAATACTAATCAATCGAACCATAGTAGAAGCTAAAATTCCCACCATCTGGAAAATATCCTATGTAACCCCACTTCACAAAGGAGGCAGCTCTACTGAATTCTCCAATTATAGGCCAATAGCTATACTCTCTCCACTTGCAAAGATTATGGAAAAATGTATTCACAGACAACTCATGCACCACCTAATCCAAAATCGCCTTATGGCAGACACTCAGCATGGCTTCCGTCCTCATCACAGCACTACTTCAGCCCTCCTAGCCTATACTAACACCATAAACCATAATCGCAACAATAATTATATATCCTCAGCCCTCGTTTTGGATCTTTCCAAGGCATTCGATATGGTTGATCACCAACTTTTAATCCACACCCTGCAAACATTCTGTCTAGATACTGGAGCCCTCCAATGGTTTCAATCCTACCTGAATGGTCGACAGCAGGCTGTCGTCTGGCAGAACAAACTCTCTAACCTTCTACCTAACACCCTTGGAGTACCACAAGGCTCTATACTAGGGCCCTTGCTGTTCTCCATCTTCATTAACGACCTTTATACTGTCATCCCAAAAGTCAGCTATATCCAATATGCGGATGACTCTACTCTGATTTGCTCGTCAGCTACCCAGACCACCTTTAATACAATAGAAAACTGGCTTTCTGAACATCGTCTGAACCCAAATCCCAAAAAAACTAAAATGCTGTTATTTTCACCAACACATAGGCCTACCGCTTTCACCTTTACCATAAAATCAAATGATGGCACAATAATCTCCCCTGACCCATCTACAAAACTATTAGGTGTCATCATAGACAATAATCTAAAATTTGACCTACATGTTAACCAAACTATCAAAACCATCAATAAAAAACTAGGGTCACTTTACAGAATAAAAGCCTTTCTAACCCCTCCAGCTAAAATTGCCAAAGCTCGCTCTCACCTTCTTTCAACCCTTCTGTATGCATCCCCTCTACTCTCAAATTTAAACAAGACTGCCCTTAAACTCTCAATTTGCTACAACCACATTGCCAGGTTTGCCACTGGGCTGCCTTTTAGGACACATCATTGCATCAATCTAAATCAGCTTGGGTGGCTTGAACTACCCAGCCTAATCCAGTATAACCAACTTATTATGGCCTATAAAATCCTCTATAATCCGGACAATACTCCTGCACTTAAAAATATTATCACCCCCTATAACAATCCTAGACCGCTTCAATCCTCTAACAAACTACTAATTCAGACTAGCAAAATTAATAACACAGTCGGTGATTCTCTCTTTGCAAACTCTGTAAGTAGATCCTGGAACTCTCTTCCAGCTGATATTACCTTACTTTCCACCTTAGGTCAATTTAAAACTAGACTCAAACAACATTTGTCACTTAACTGGCTATGTCAGTGTATCAAGCCTGACTAACTCTCTCTAGAATGTGTAAAAATCTGTTAACCAGTTTACTGTGTAATTTAATTTAATCCTGACTTGTGCTCAGGATTAACTGTAACCTGTGGAACTTGTTTAACTTGCTTACTTATGTAATCTCTGTAAATAGTCTGCTTGTAATATGTAATGCTGGTATTATGTAATGCTGTATCTGCATACCCTTGGAGCTTTTCTCCCCGGGCCTCCGCTGAAAATGGACATGCATCCAGTCGGACTATCCCGGTCAACAAATGTATATATATATATATATATATATATATATATATATATATATATATATATATATATATATATATAAGACAAAATGATCAGTTTCAACAATTGGCTAAAGTATTGGTGTCATTCAAAGGGGATCCAGTGTCTGTCAGCCTGGGATGACATGCTCGACAAGCCACGTTGCTTCGCTAGGGATGGCTTGCACCTGTCACCCTTAGGCTTTCGTATACTGGCCAAGGCTCTTGCCATCCCCATAGTGCCTTTTTTAGGTAAGGCTCAAAGGACAAACCCACCTCCATAGACAACCCAAGGATAAAAAAACTAAAGGTAATGCTACTCAATGCCAGAAGTCTAAACCTCAAGATGCACGCACTCGAGGCTCTCCTCAGTATGGAGAAAATCGATGTCTGTGCAGTAACAGAAACCTTGTTCAAGGCTCCTGAGAGCACCCCAGCACTACCAGGTTATAACTCATACCATGCATTTTGGCCCCAAAACTCGGACCGAAGCACAAAAGGAGGTGGAGTATCTATAGTCATCAAAGATACCTACATCTCCAGGTTAGTGGCACTGCACGAAGCATCGGAAACCATCCATGTGCAACTAACTACGGGCAAAACTGCCTTTCAGTTTGTAGCCTGCTACAGAACACCCTCCCTATTACAGGAACCCCACTTGGCATTCCTGAGAACACTGGAGAATATGAAGGTCTCTCCAAACACTATGTTATTGGGTGACTTCAACTACCCACACATTGACTGGGAAAACTACTCAAGCCCAAACACCCTCGCCCAACGGTTCCTTGAATTTATAAACTCTAACGCAATGGAACAACTGGTCACCACTCCCACAAGAGGGAACAACATATTGGTCCTGGTCATCACCAACATGGGGACTCTATGTTCCACACCAGAGGTAAACCCCTCATTGGTAGGATCAGACCACAAATTTCCCTGGACATCCATATCCCATCCCCACCCCCCAGCCAAGGAAATCGCTGTAAAGAATTTCTCAAAAGCCAGCTTTGCACTTCTCAAGACTGAGGTGGAATCCTTCAAAGCCCCTGGGCCAGAGGATAATACAGCCCAATCCACAGAATCCTTTACAAATGCATTCTATGAGCACCTGCAGGAATGCATGGATCGTGCTATCCCAAATAAAACCAAAATTCACTCCTCCAAAAACAGAAGACCGGACTGGTGGACCCTGGCCATAAATAAGCTATACAACAGAAGGAGGAAGCTACTACATGACAGAGCAAAATCCCAAAAAGGGAAGGCATCTCTGATCAGTACTAGCAAGAAACTTCGATCCCTCATAAAATCATCAAAGGCCAGTTTCGAAAGAAAAATTGCCCTAGACACTAAAGATAATCATAAGGCCTTCTTTAGTTACATCAGGAACATGGGAGGAAACTCCCAGATATGCTCTGAATTGTTGCATAACGGTACAAGATATACCGAACCTACAGACATAGCCAACATCCTGGCAGACAGATTCAGCGCAAACCCCCCCCCTTCCCCCTCAAAGGAGCAAATGCCTATCTCAACTGAATGTAATCTCCCTGACATCACAGATGCACAGGTGAAAGCTGCCCTCTCCAAAGCAAAAAACACAGCATCTATGGGACCGGACGTTGCCCCAGGCTGCGTCTTACATGAGCTCCAAGAAGAAGAACTGAACCCTCACATTAAGTCACTGTTCAAACTTAGCCTTACTACAGGATATGTACCCAAAGAATGGCGTACAGCTACAGTGGTCCCACTCCACAAAGGTGGTGCCACAATGGACCCCAGAAACTATCGCCCCATAAGCCTGACTAGTCTGGTCTGTAAAACTATGGAGCGTATCATCATGGAACTCATAAACAAAGACATTGGGAGCCTCCAGACACTGGACCCTACCCAATTCGGCTTTGTTAAGGGCAGATCTTGCCTCTTAAACCTAGTTGATTTCTTTGAAACAGTTACCAAGGCCATAGATGAGGGCAAGGTAGTCCACACAGCCTACCTGGACCTCGCAAAAGCCTTCGACACAATACCCCACTCGGGTATCATAAATAAGCTTACCAGCTTAAATATCAACCCCTATATCACAAGATGGGTTGCAAACTGGCTCAGAGATAGAACCCACATGGTCAGAATCGCAGGTGCCATGTCCGAATCCAAACCAGTTACAAGTGGCGTCCCACAGGGCTCAGTTCTGGGACCTCTCTTGCTCGGTATATACTTCTCTGAGGTTCAGGCTAATACAGTGGGATTATGGCTTACAAAGTTCACAGATGACTGCAAACTGGGGGCCATAATCGAATCTCCAGCTGACACAAGCATCCTCCAAAAGGGTCTCACAGAGACGGATGCTTGGTGCCAGAGCCACGGCCTCGAGCTAAATGCTAAAAAGTGCATAGTCATCCCCTTTGGGAAAAACAAGGTGCCCACAAATTACCACATAGGTGGTAATCCACTAAGTACGGAAGAAGTAATTGGAGATTTGGGGACCAACGTAGATAGTAATCTCTCCTTTGATAATCACGTTGCCAAAGTGGTTAGAAAGACCTTCTATATAGCCCACCTTATCAAGAAAGGGTTCGCATCTAGATCAAGAGAGGTCACTGTGCCCCTCTACTCATCACTCATCAGACCCATAATTGAATACAATGCCCCTTTTGGGATGTACCTTACCCGACACCTGCAGCAACTGGAGAGACCCCAAAATTACCTCACCAAGAGGATCATGGGCTACAAACAGATATCCTATGCAGCTCGACTAAAGAAACTCCAGCTCTACTCAGTTGCTTACCGCCTACTCAGAGGCGATCTATGCCTGACGTACAAAGCCATGTCAAACCCAGAATTAATGGACATGTTCCACCTCAAAAAATCCAAGTCCCTTAGAGCTACCTATGAACCTACCTATATATATATATATATATATATATATATATATATATATATATATATATACACACACACACACACACACACACACACACACACACACACACACACACACACACACACACACACACACACACACAGCACTGGTTGGACAGAGCATGCTGGAGGTCTTGGGCTTGGCCCCTCAGCTGATATCTTAACCCTATAGCTGTGTCAGTGGGGAAGAGTCTTATTGGGGATCTGGAGAAAAAAGGAGATACCAGCCCCAGACTGACTATGGTCCTTTGTGCTCTTGAGGGAAACTGCACTTTACTGTATGTGCACTTGTCATCCTCCCAGTGTGTACGTTCCCTTGCAGTTGCCAGTGGTGAGGACTGAGGCTCCTTGATTACTAGGCCAGTGCAGCGGCGTCAGAGTCTGAACCCTCAGGAATGGAATGGAAGCAATGGTTGTCTTTGTATTGAGAATTGCTACTATAAATTCTAAACTCAAGTTGGTTTCAGATAAGATCGGTCACAGTTTACGGTTATCCCCAGAAGACAGCAAGTTTGGAGAACCTGGTTTCTTGCACATATGCCTGGTCGGAGTGGTAACGGGCCAGTCATCTAGATATGGAAACAGTCAGAATTATTGCAGTCTCAGATGAACAGCTGCTACTGCCATGCACTTGGTAAACACCCTGGGGGCTGTGGTGAGTTCAAGGGGCAGTAGTCTAAATTGATAAGGACTGGCTACCAGCCAAAAGCATAAATACATTCTAGACTGTCTGGTCATCTTTATGTGATAGTACACATCCTGAAGATCTATACAGCACATCCACTCATCCTTGCCCAGAAAGGAGAGAAAGGACTGAACCGTGACCATCCGAAACTTGGTTCTTTGGACTGACTTGTTCAGTTCATTGAGATCCAGAACTGGTCTCCAGTCTCGTCTCCTTTGGCACTAAAAAGAACCTTGAATAAGTTCAAGATTCTATCTGGTCTGGTGGGACCGTTTGGGTGACATTTTTCTAACAACATTCGTATCTGCTAACAAACTTGTATTTTGTTCCTTGGATTTGTCTTGCCACCTGTGGTTGTTTTTCAGCATTTGTTGCAACTTTCATATCTGAATTGCTGCTTGTTCCCTCTGACTGGTGGAACACTGGGGAATTTTTTTGAAAGTGGAGGTGGAAGGGGAAATGCATATTATACAGCCTCTGGAAATAATCCTCTGCACCCAATTATCTTTTATTATATCTAACCAGGTTCTCTGGTGCAGGGATACTCTTTCCCCAACTGCCACCAGAGGTGGGTAATTGGGCCGCCTTTCAGGAGCACTGGCAGGGTTGGTCAAAGAACAAATCTCTGAAACTCTGGCTCTGTGTGCTATTTCTGCCACGTGGACAATGGCATCCATTTGAGGTCCCTCCTCTGCCTCTGGGAGATGCTCCTCCACATGTGTCCTGGAAAGGACCCTGAGATTTTTTTGAACCACATTTTCCAACCACCTCACTGACTCTAGGAAAAGGTCAATTGGGGAGTCAAAAAATGCATGCCCAAGCAGACAGGGTTTTTCCATTATTCTCACACCTGGATACAGCGTCCTTTACCTTGGGGCCAAACAAAGATGTTCTGTCAAAAGGGCCACTGATGGAGGACTAGAAAGGCTTCGCAAATTCACAAAGGCACATCCAGGCAGGTCTCCTTATGGAAATGCATGAACCTGCTGTTCTTGAGGTTCCCTCTGCTGCGTTTGATATCAACGTCATGCAGGAATTGGACACATACTGAAGGGTAGCTAGCTGGGAAGTTATGGAGGCCCGAACTTCCTCAGAAACAGCACCAGAAAGGGTATTTGTGAACTCTTAATCAAATCTCTTTGTAACCTGATAAAAAATGTGCAAAGTAGTTGAGAGACCTCAGAGCAAAAGTGGATGAGGCGTATATACGCTTCCCAAACCTGTCCATCATCCGTGACTTCCTGTTTGGGGGATGGACAGTGGAACTTTCTTCAGCTAGTTCCTTCTTGGTGGCTGCCGCAATGACCATGGCCATCAACAGGAACTCCCTTACTCCAGAACTGTCTGTCTGCGACTGGTGCCACTATCTTATCCGATCTCCAAAGAATGGGTTCTATGTTGCCTGGATCCTTCCACGTCCCAGAGAGATCATATTAATGAGTTTGTCAGAGGGTGGAGTCACCCAGGAAGTAGAGAGTCCAGTGCCAAAAGCCTCCAGGAGAATAGATTGTTCAGGCATCAGGTTACTAGGCATCTAGCCACCTCTCAACTCATTACATCCAATCCAAGTAATGCCACCAGGTGCAACTGCAGTTTACTCCTACTGATGCCTCTAGGTGTCAAATAGTGCTTTTTCATGGGTCTATATTAGAACATCAAAGTTTCAAAACTTCGAATGTTCTAATATCGCACCCTATTCAGCAAAAGCTGAAAACATCGAACATATAGAAGAGTGATTTTTTCCCTAAGGAAAAAATTCGCTCTTCCAAAACACATACACAACACAAACACACCAAACAAACAGCAATCCCCATACATACACCTAAAATTTTACACCTAACCCTACACTAAACTATACACACACCACTAACCTTAACCCAAACCCTAACCCTAAGGTCTGTCACTATCGCACACTCACCCACGCCCTAACCCTCACATCCACACAATCGCACACATACCTAACCCGCGCCCTAACCCTAGCTCACCTAACCCACCCTAACCCTCAAGTCTACACAATCGCACACATACCTAACCCGCCCTGAATCGCACACTTACCTGAACCCGACCTGTAACTTTCCACCACAGCGCTGAAAATACCGAAACAGAAACGGACAACCAAATTCTTTCCCTAGCAAAAAATTTTGTTTTCTGTTGCTTCGATATTTTCAGCTTTCGCTGAATAGGGTTCGATATTAGACCATTCAAAGTTTTGAAACTTCGATGTTTTAATATAGACCCCTTTTTCATATTTGCATCAATAATTCCAAAACCATGTTATGTATAGGGTTTTAAAAGTTTTTATCTTAAAGCTTACACAATGGCAAACTCAACTGCAATGATATTCGATCTATGTCTAATGTAAATAGATATTAACGGTTGTTTTTTTCATATTACTACTTTATATAGATATCATTTTCACATTTTTTCTAAATATTTCAACAACCAAGTAACACAGACAGAAAGTACAGTTTTGTACCTACCATAAATGTAGATGTTCGAGTGTTTTCACTGCTGCAGTCATTACACTTGGGTTATCCTGCCGTCAGACGGTCCCGTAGTCAGCCAGAGTTCCAAAGTCTTGGTCCGGCGTCGGTTGCTGTCGCTTCTTCCCTGACGTCAGTGCACCAGGGGTATATAAGATGCAGCCGACGCCATTTTCTTCAGTTTTTCTTGCCCCAGATGTCAGGTGCCCCCCAAAAGGATAGGCAATACATATTGCTTACAAAACATACATAAGGTAAAAACATAACCTTTAGTAGCCAGCAAATACACCACATAGAAAGTATAGTGTAGATAATTATAGAAAAGACCCAGCTAAGAAAGAGGGGAAGGTGGGTGGGTAACCAGGACTGCAGCAGTGAAGACACTCGAACATCTACATTTATGGTAGGTACAAAACTGTACTATGTTCATCGTGTTTCACTGCTGCAGTCATTATACTTGGGAAGAATCCCAAAATTGAGTCGGGGTGGCTGGTTCTAGAGAGGATTTGGTGTGGCTATGAGGCCCTGCAGCTCTGCAGTGGCAAAGCCTGCTCTGGATCTGGAGTAAAGAGGCAAGTGGTAATGCTTGGTAAAAGTGTGCACTGAACTCCAAGTTGCAGCTTCCAAAATGTCCTTGGTAGGTACTCCTCTAAGACAGGCAGTAGAAGTTGCAGTTGCCCTGGTGGAATGTGGTCTAATGTTAGATGGTACAGGCTTCCATGTTGTGTGTAGCAGAACCAGATACAGTGTCCTATCCACCTTGAAATGGTCTGCTTTGAAATAGCCTTTCCCTGTGATCTTGCAGCATAGGATACAAAAAATTGCAGTTCGCTCTTTTGAGATTTCGAACATTTCAGTTAGATGAAATTGCATTCTGTGTTTTCAGCATTCGATATGCTGATATAGACCCTCTGGGGAGGTATCTAAAGAGGAAATTAAAATTCCTTGAGTGGGAGCTTGGGCTTTTGTACCATCTGTCCCAGTGCAACAAGATGGTGAGACTCTGAGCACTGGGTCATCCTGGTGGAAAACTTCAGATCTGAGGGAGAAGGTTTCGTCAGAACTGCTGGAGCCCAAGCAGCCCAAATAAAAACAGTGACTCAGACCCAAGAAGACACGCTTCTGAATCGTAGCTCCCTCCTGCTCAGAGGGCAAGTCCTCCAAGGTGGAAGCCAGAGCCAAGCTGTCTAGTGCCGAGGTCCTGAGGTGCAGAGATGGCTCTGAAAATCTTGAATCGAATGCAACACCCTTGATATCATCAGATCCAAAACTGATCAGGTCCAGACAACAAAGACCCAGGGACTACGATGCTACAGTGGAAGTCAGAGGAGGAACCTGTAAAGAGGGAGTTGACATTCGGATCTCCTGATCAGGAGAGGTAGGAGCCGAGGGAACTCCAATCTATCCCTGCACTAAGAGGCTCTTCCTCTCCAGTCTTGCCACATCATCTTCTTCACAGTTAGGCTCCTGGAAGAATGAGCAGAAAAGGTAAATGGAGATTTGGAGCACTCCAAAAATGGTGAAGGTACTCTATCTGGGACAGGGTCCAGGGAGGGAGAGTACCTTACTCTAGGTAAGGGTTTAAATGCCATTTTTTGCAATATCAGATCAGATAGATAGCTTTGGGTCCAATAACGTAGAACATGTTGGATCCTATCTGGAAAATGTCAGGTCCGAAACAGTCAGATTAGATGATTTTGAGGCCTTCAGATCTGTAGCTGAAGTGGAATCCATAAGTTTTGATTTCTTATGATCCTGGGTTGAGAACGGACCTTTTGCTGATCTTTTTCTCAAGGAATCTGAGGTAGATGATGATGAAGAGAAAGGCCTCAGAGAAGAGGATTTCTTCAATTTAACTTTTGAAGAACTACCTTCAGAAACAGCTTCTCCAAAAGAGGAGGGAAGAAGGCCTTTCAATATGAGCTTATTATTTCTTTCCACTAAAGCTTGTGGACTGAAACTATGGCAAATACAGCAGTCTTTTTTGCAAGGGAAAAGAGCACAAACAATAAACGTATAAAGTGTGGGGATCTGAAAGAGGCAATTTAAGCCCACACTTTACGCATTTTTTCAACCCTGCTGGCTTTTCCAACATGTTTAGAAGTTTGGAGAAAGGAAACATTTTTTTTTTTTGGGAAGGCAGAAAGAAAAAGGAGAAAAATAGCAACAATGGTAATAAAGAACTACCAAGCTAGATGAAGAGATAACTGCTAGAAGGCTGTGTTTGCCGAGGTACTAAAGTTTTCGTATTAAATATTTTGATACTATTGTGTGCAGTATTTTTTCACTGGTCAAGTGTTTTTTCTGATAATTTCTCGAGTGGTTTATTAGATGAAGAGATACTAACAATAGTATCAGGGGTGTAACACAAGTACAAACGAGGGAATAAAAATAGAAAGGTATTACTAAACAGATGAAAACGGAAAGTAGGGTAAGGTTTCTGATAAAGATAACCAGCAGTAAGGAAATAAGTGTGTGAAGATATAATTGTCACTTATCTCTACAAAGTTCGAGAGCAGTAGTAGACCACATCTTTTCGCTGGAGAGGCAAACAAGATCTGAGGTAACTGGGGTTGGTGCATTATAGGTAAGTGAGAAGCTCAAGAGTTCCTGGTTGCCACAAGCTTTAGCAAAGGCTGAGTCAGATCCAGTGGATTGGATCCCAACCCATCAGTTGAGGAATGAATGAAAATTGACGGCATTAGATCAAATGATTTCTCTGCATCAATGCAAAACAAAATTTTCTTACATTCTGCTTCCCTCTGGATAATTATTGTTTAATTAATGTTGCAAATGTTTGCCTTCTGTCAACAAAAAGTACAGTTTTGTACCTACCATAAATGTAGATGTTCGAGGATCCACATTGCTGCAGTCATAACCTGTGGGTAGTCCGCTGTCCTCGGTCGGCCAGAATACCAAAGAGTTAGGCTGGCGTCGGTCATGGGCGCCCGGAGCTGACGTCAGTACGTAGTAGTACTTAAGCGCATGACCGACGCCATATCCTCAGTCTTTCTTGCCCCAGATGTCAGAAGGCCTTAAAAAGAAAAGGCCAAAGCCACAAAAGGAGAAGAATAATAATAATAGTTATCCCCAAGGAACAATAACAACAAACAACAACACCCCAAAACTAAAGAGGGGAAGGAGGGAGGGAAAATAGGACTGCAGCAATGTGGATCCTCGAACATCTACATTTATGGTAGGTACAAAACTGTACTATGTTCTTTGTCTCACATTGCTGCAGTCATAACCTGTGGGTAGAATCCCAAAGCAAAGGAAAAGGGAGGCTGGCAAACTAAAAAGCATAAGGGGCTGCTAACATGCCCTGTAAGACTGCAGTGGCAAACCCAGCCCTGGACTTAGAGAAAAGAGGGAGATGGTAATGTTTAGTAAAAGTATGAACTGAACTCCAAGTAGCTGCTTCCAAAATATCCTTAGTAGCTACAACCCTCAAAAAAGCAGTAGAAGTGGCAGTAGCCCTAGTGGAATGAGGTCTAATCCCAGCAGGAACATCCTTCCCATGATGAGAGTAACAAAAAGCAATACAATTACCAATCCATTTTGAAATAGTCTGCTTTGAAACAGCTTTACCTTGTGACCCCAAAGCAAAAGAAACAAATAACTGTTGAGTCTGTCTGAACTCCTTAGTTCTGCTCAAATAATAACGTAACTGCCTGTGTATATCCAAAGAATGCAAAATTTTTCCCCCTTATTTTGGGGATCAGCAAAAAAGGTAGGCAAATGGATAGACTGGTTCAAGGCCACATTAGAAATCACTTTTGGCATGAATGTAGGGTTAGTACGCAAATAAACTCTATCCTTATGGAATATTAAAAACGGTTCAACTGCCATGAGAGCCTGCAATTCAGATACCCTTCTAGCAGAAGTAATGGCCAACAAAAAAGCAGTCTTCCAAGACAAAAACTTAAATTCAGACATAGCTGCAGGTTCAAAAGGAGGCAAAGTAAGCGTCTCCAACACAAAATTGAGATCCCAGGAAGGAGTAGGAGCTCTATGTGGGGGTCTTATATTTTTTGCCCCTCTAAGAAATTGCTTAAACAAAGGATGAGAAAATAAAGGAGGGTCACAATCATAGTGAGCAGAAATGGCTGCAGCATGAACTTTCACAGAGGAAAATGACAAACCCTTGTCTAGTAACTCAGTAAGGTACTGCAGTGTAAAACTCAAATTAGGAACCAAGACATCAAAGTCCTTTGTTGTGCTCCAAAGAAAAAATCTCTTCCATTTATCAGCATAAACTTTTCTTGTGCTGGGCCGCCTAGCTTCCAAAATGACATCTAAAACCTGTTGAGGAAGTTGAGAACCCACAGGTTCTAAAACAGAATACGCCAGGCCATTAGATGCAGGGACAGCACCCTGACATTGAGCAAATGACTGTTTGACTGGGACAACAAGTGAGGAAGCTGTGGCAAAGGCCAAGGAGGCTCCTGAATTAAACTCCTCAGCAGAGGATACCAGTGCTGTCGTGGCCAATCTGGTGCTATTAAGATCATGCAAGGCTTGTCCCGCCTGACCTTCAAGAGAACCTTGGTAAGGAGAGGCAGAGGAGGAAAAGCATAGACGTGAAGGTTGTTCCAACTGAAAGATAGAGCATCCACTTTCCAAGCTTCTGGGTGAAACATCTTTGTGCAAAATTTTGGCAGTTGGAAATTCAGAGGAGAAGCGAACAGATCTATGTCTGGAGTTCCCCAAGCCACTGTCAACTGTTGAAATACCTGAGGATCCAATTTCCATTCGTGGGGATCCACAATTTGTCTGCTCAATACATCTGCTAGGGAGTTCTGTGCTCCTGGCAGAAACCTTGCTTGAAGAGTGATGTGCAAACCCAGAGCAGTCTCCCACAATATCATAGCTTGTCTGCAAAGAGGATAAGAATGGGTCCCCCCCTGCTTGTTGATGTACCACATGACTGTAGTGTTGTCTGTTTGTATCAACACCTGTCCTGGCTGAAGTAGGCCATTGAAAGCCATCAGGGCATACTGGACTGCTAACATCTCCTTCATGTTGATATGCAAATGCTGTAGTTTGGGAGGCCATGTGTCTTGAATCCATTTCCCATTGAAGTGTGCTCCCCAAGCCAGGTCCGAGGCATCCGTCATTAAGATCTGACTTGCCTCTGGTCGAGTCACAGAGAGTTCCCTTGTTTAGGTGACATTCCTGTGCCCACCACAAGAATTCCTTCTGGATGCAAGGTATTATCGGAATGACAGTGTCCAAATCGTGGCAGTGTTGAGTCCATACACTTTTGACATACCATTGTAGCTTCCTCATATGCAGTTTGGCATTGGGAAGTACAAGAATGCAAGATGCCATGAACCCCAAGGCTTGAAGGACTGTCCTTGCAGTCAGCCTGGACAGTACTGATAATCGCCGGAAGTATAGAGGAAGAGTTCTTTGTTTGTCCGGGGTCAGAAAAGCCATCTGAGAGGCTGTATTCAGTCTCACACCCAGAAAGCACATGTCCTGAGAGGGTACTAGACTGGACTTTGTTTCGTTCACAGAATACCCTAGGCACCTTAAAACTGCCATTACATACTGCAGCTGTTGAAGTAACTTGTCTCTGTCCTGAGCTAGAATCAGGCAATCGTCCAGATAAGGATAAATTTGTATTCCCCTCAGTCTTAAGAAAGCTATTACAGGAGCCAGAATCTTTGTGAACACCCTGGGCGCAGTAGATAAACCAAAGGGCAATGCAGAGAACTGATAATGAGAAGTGCCAGCCCAAAAACGCAGGAATCTCCTGCAGCTGGGCCTGATAGGAATGTGAAGATAAGCCTCTTTGAGATCCAAAGTTACCATTCAGTGATCTTTGCCTATCAGGGGCAGAAGTTGCTGTAAAGTTAACATCTTGAACTTTGGAATGTCTAGGTATGTATTGAGAATGGACAAATCCAGAATTGGCCTTCAAGTATTTCCTTTCTTTGGCACTAGGAATAGTCGAGAATAAAACCCTAGGCCTTCTTCTGACGGAGGTACCACCTGGATTGCCCCCATCTGTAAAAGCAAAGAAATTTGTTCCTGAGCCTCCAGCCTTTGCTGAGGAGGTACATCTGGCATGCCTTTGAAAGGGGGAAAAGTGTGGAAATAAAACTTGTAGCCTTGATTTATTATGTCCAACACCCATCTGTCCTGGGTGACCAAATGCCAATTTTGTTTGAAAAGTGCCAACTTTCCTCCCAGTGGAGCTGCCAGAAAGGAAGGATCTGGCAGCTGGAGATATAAGTCATTGGGTCTGTTTACGAAAAAGCTGACCCCTGCCCTCACCAGAAGATTGTGCAGGAGAACTCCAAGTCCTGGGTCTAAAAGAACCCTGAGCGTGAGCCCTACCCCTACCACGTCTAGACCTGCCCTTAGACTGAAAATCTGAAGAAGGGTAAGACCATCCTCTTGCAGGCCAATTCCTGCTAAACTTAGGGGGCTGCACTTGCAAGAATTCCTTAACTGTCTGCATAGACTTAGCTTTGTCTTCCATTTTTTTCAAAACTGACTCCACAGGGGAACCAAAAAGAACTTCAGATTGAAGGGGAGCATCCAAAATCCGAGCTTTAACATGCTCTGACAAAATTTGATCCTTAAGCCAGGCATGTCTACGAATAACTGAACCAGTAGCAGCTACCCTGGAAGAGGCCTGAAGGGCATCGAAGCCACACTGCAAGGAGTGTTTACCAACTTGATCTGAAGCATGAACCAGGTCCTGTAATTCTTTACACTCTATACCCTCAGATAAAGCATCTACCTTAGATTTCAATTGACCTAACAAAAAGTTCTGATACTTCAGCATATGGAATTGGCAATTTAAAGCCCTCATAGCTAACGTAGAAGAGGTGTACACTTTTTTACCCCACCTATCCAACGCTCTAGAATCTTTATCCAAAGGAACAGGATTCTTAACCGCAGAAGCCCTGACCCCCTTAGGCCCTTGACTAATAGTTTCCGGGTCAGCTCTAGGGCTCTTATACAAATATTTATGTGCCTCTGGCACTCTGTAATACCTGTCTGGCTTGACAGGGGCAGGGGGTAAAGAATCAGGATTAAGGGAAGCTTCAGAAAAAACATCCTGAACAACATCTAAAACAGGGGGAATAGCCAAAGGTCTATGTTGTGGCAAAACAAAATTCCCTAAGCCTCTTACGAGAATCTGAAAAATCCTGACCTTCCCACTTGAAATGCTCCCTCATGGAATGCAAGGTTTCAGAAAAGGAAAAATCCTCTGGAGGGGAAGCAGAAGGACAGGAATCCTCTGCATCCGAATCAGAATAGGGAGGAAAATCCTGAACATCCTCAGCTGAGGACTCAGAGAAATCTGAGGAATGTTCCATTCCCTCTAAATCTGTCTCCACCCTAGGCCTCTTCTCTGGAGGGGGCATAGAACCCCTGATCAAAGTAATCAAATCCTCTGCCATTTTCAACATATGCTTTTTAGGAACAGAGCCCGAAGAACCAGGGCTGTGGCTCGTACCAGAAATACTAGGTCTAGCCTTAGCAGGGCCTTTTGTGACTGAAGTAGAAGGCCTAATAACCTTTTGTAAGGATGGAACCACAGAAACTTGAGAAGCACCCTCGGCCTGAACCGACTCCTGAGAGGCCAACTCCTGCAAAAGTAAAGGTTCCCCCTGGGATTCAGCCAAGGCCTCGGCTGGATCCACAGATTCAACCGTAGATTCCATAGAACCGGTGTCCGCAATGGACGACTCATCTGGTTTAGACCTTAAGGATTTATCTTTTCGCTTTTTTGCGGTAGCGGGCGTCAGAGGATCCGACGGCATGTTGTAGTTACACCGCTTACCGAAAACAAGCCTAGCACAGTCTAATCTGCGTTTAATGGTGCGCTTATTAAATCTAGTGCAAAAGCGACACCCGACTACATCGTGTTCAGGCCCTAAGCAAGGAATACAGAGAGAATGATAGTCCCTATGAGGTATCTCTTTCCCACAAGAAATACAATTATTAACTTTTTCTGACATCCGGATAACTGAGGCAAGAAAAGACAAAAATTTTCCCCAACGGGGTACTTAGCCCAACTTGGTCTTCGGTTTGAAACTCGAAAATTGAAAATTTCAGAACGCCGAACGGCACTTGCAAACGCTGCTTCTGCTTCGGACCACGCGGCAAGAAAGACAGAGGATATGGCGTCGGTCATGCGCTTAAGTACTACTACGTACTGACGTCAGCTCCGGGCACCCATGACCGACGCCAGCCTAACTCTTTGGTATTCGGGCCAACCGAGGACAGCGGACTACCCACAGGTTATGACTGCAGCAATGTGAGACGAAGAACATCTAAAATGATACATATATCTACCAATTTTTGCTAAACCTTTCCCATTCTCTTCACTACTAAGACAAAAACACTTCATAATTGTTTACAATTGAAATGGGTCAATATGAATTCAGATATAAAAGGTCTTTACCCTCTTTGGGTAATAAAGCCATCAAAGTTTTCTTCCAAGACATTGCAGCCCCCCCCCCCCTTAAAATACTGTTAAACTAAACTTGCAAAATCTTTAAAACATACTTCCCTACTAAAACTTCCACAAGAATTCTGCCTATTCCTGGAGACTTCCCTGTTGGTTGATTATATATCATCTTTTTTCTCATTTATTCCTATCTTAGCCATAAACTGTTGAGCCTAGTAGTCATCTTCTAACCTTAGCATAAAAATACATTTCCATAAATACTTCCTTTTGTGCTTCTTTTTGGTTCTCATTCCTCTGCTTTATACAAATTTTCATAAATTTTCCAATCTATCTCTAACACATTTTTTATCTCAGTTTTTATTGGTGCAGTTACTGGATGGGTCTCAAAGCATTCAATTAAATTAGCCCAATTATTGTATCGTGAGGAACAACACACATTCTGTCAGAGTTTCTGCTATCAAATTCACACCTTCTACACAAAATATATCAAACACTCTAGCATATGTCACCGGAAATCTACTCTCTTGCTACATTTTCCCTTCTAGATCCTCCTGATATATCTGCACTCTTGTGAACAAGGTTCCAGTCCACTCTCATAAATAATATCCCTTGCTGAAAAGCTCATCACTCCTCCAAAAATTTTCCTAAGCTCCATGACAGCAGTTTTAGGTGGAATATAACTTCATGCCAGCATATTACTCCTCCCTTCCCAACAGCCCCTTACTACCACTGATCCAACTTTTGTTTTCTCTTCTTAAACCATGGAGTCTTTCTTGTCATCAGTATTATTCTCCTCTTCCTTTGCCCCTGACATTCTACTAAATGTCAACCATGAAATCTTTTCTTTGCCCATTCACATGTGCATTTCTACTCAATGTGTCTCCTGTAACATTACCCTACACTTCATGTAATTCGATACTTTGTACTTTTCTTGCTTACACCCGCAAGGTCATTTGCATTCTGTGTTAACACAGAGAAGACATTCAGATAAAAAAAAACACTACTTCCTCCTATTACATGACAGTTCTTTTGAATATGTATTTCCAACTTGCAGTTGACACACACACACACACACACTAATGTATGGCAGGCTGATCTTGTATGTACTTGCTGCTTCTTGTCTCTATTTGAGCACATCGAATTTTCAAATTTAACACTTAAATAAAAACACTCAAGAATCAAAACTAAATACATTTGTAAATCACCCAACTTTTCCCAGAAAGGAAGTTTTCCACTCCAAACAGGAACAGTTGCCCAAAACCAATGCATGCATTCCTAAATAGTATCTATTCCAAAGGTAAGGTTAACCACACTGAAGCCATTGATATAGCATGTGTTCCCTCCTAAACTGTTATACATGTTTTTATCTTGCCTCTTACCTTCTCAGATGTGAAAACCAGACTGCCTGCTTTCAGTGAACACTGACATTTAGTCATAAGCAAAAATGCACAGGCTAGAATTGAATAAATCAAGCACCATTATACCTACCTAATGCATTAAAGTAGTAAGGCTGCTAGTGAAGCAACTACTTGTACAAATTAATCACTTTGTACAGTTTAACAGTTTAATTTTCACTGAACTGCTTTCCAAAACATGTTTCAAGTGCTCTCATATATACATTTTAAAAGTTAATTACAGTGTACCCTGTAAATTCTACTCAAAATAATCAGACCTCTCAATTATTTGCTTGCACCTGCTGACACCCTGTCTACAAATTAAAGCATATGTTGATGAAAAAACATCTGGTAACTTTTCAAGCAAAAGAAAACTACCATCTTTCATGTTTTTCATTTTCTCATGTTTTTCAGGCTTACATAAAAACTGCTGTACATAACTTCAACTGACATTATTCATTGTCCTCTATATAAATGGGAAATTATCAGCTTTTAAGTATAGATATTTGATCCAATGCAGTTCTCTATTCCCCTCCCAGCAGCCCAACATCACAACATTGTATTTACTCACTGATCAGGTTAGTCCCACTAGGCCAACAGCCTCTTTTTAGAAAAGAACGGAGATGATTTTTCATACTTACTAGGGGTGAATTTGACCAGATCACAGGGGAACTTTCCCTACTCTTCTTGCAATAAGTCCTTACTTCAACTTGTTTCTTTTTAGTGTTTCATTACCTTGTCATTGTGGAATGCCTGGATACGCTACAACTACGAACAAGTACTTTCTTACTTTAATATCACAGTAGCATATACAGCCGCTACTTGTAAAATTCCCCCAGCTCATATTTAAATTACATCTGACTACAGAATATACAAAACTGCTTTACAACAAGCAATTCACATCATGGAAATTTATAATGGAAGTGAGCACACTCACTCTAGATGATAGTCACTGTTGATGTGACACCCTAACACTATGTATAAAAATGAGAAAGGGTGTGTGTGGTTGGCTGTATTAATAAGAATACATTTTTATTTACAGTTACATCTTCAATGCCTTCAGTGTCCTTGTAGACATTAATACCAAAGTGGAGTTTATGCTTTACAGTTCACCCACCAGTTTTAACACAGTGAACAAGACTTCGTCTTTTTCACCCACTTCTTGCAGAACCACATTTGATAACTAATCTAATGGGACTAATGGCCTTACAGTGCTCCTATTTATTCATCAATTTCAAGGTCATCCTGAGCAACACACGTCTCCGTTTCACATCCAAAGTTATTCCTTCGTCGTCTGGTCATCTCCTATGCTTTTTTTTTAAATCACTCATTTACCTTTAAAACAATGGAAATGGTTTAACTGACAGAAGTGTCTCTATGAGCTTTGTAACTATCAGAAGAATGAGAAGCTGAGTCCCTTTCAGCTTGCTGGCTAATTTTTTTTTTCTTATTTCCTCCTTAGCCTATTCTGCATCCAAATGTCTCTTTGGCCCTCCAGGAAAAATAAAAAATTGCAAAAAAGCTGAATCCAGCAAAGTGAATTTCACACCCACATCTCAACATCCCCACATTGCTGTGATACACCAGTTTCTCTTATGCCTAGTGTACTGTTTAAGTACTCATCCACAAACTCTGCTAGCCCTGATTTTTAACACTTTTTTTCTTCGGACAGAGTTTTGCTGGGAGCAGCTCAGATAACATGCCACCAGACTTACTAATGTAGATCTTGGCTGCTATCTAAAGGCCAGATTTGGAATAAACACACGATGTGCCCCCTCAATTAAATCCTGCTATGGAACACCAGTTCAATTGCTTATTTGTACTTTCATAATATTAATGCAATATATTCCTTCCAGCTTCTCTGCTATAGCACACACTATTTTTAGAAACACTCATCATGAGAAGCCTAATGTTCAGCCAGTCTGTCCTTCATATCAACCTCTGATTCCTGCAGTTTTATCAGCTCAGCTGAACAGCTACTTTTACAGCTTTTTCTATTTTTTTCAGCAGTTTGTTGTTTAACTTTAATATGTTCCACTGGTATCTCCCTTATTTTATACACATCGAGTACATTTGATTTATTTTCCTATAAATTACCTGCTGTCATCTCTTGCACTAGAACTGAAAGCAACTGAAAGATTCTTCCTACCCAGCATTTGTTCTTCTCCTTTTCTGATCGATTTTTCTCTTACTTTACAAATTTCTTCTTTGTTGGCAGCAGTGTAAGTTACTAGCCAGAAACAAAATTTCACCCAATTTGAGAGTTCTTACTAACTTTTCTTTTTTAAAATCAACTTTTCAGTTTTCACACTGAAAGAAAGTACAGTTGTGTCCCAATTATCCTAAGTGTAGGTGTTCAAGTAGATCAGTGCTGCAGTACTGATTCTTGAGTCTTCCTGCCATGCAGAAGCCTATGACCGACCCAATACCCAGAGTCTTAGAACCATCCCTAGCCAAAACACATCTGACGATACACATTTGGACATCGGGGTACAAGAAGGGCATCTGTCTGCACCATCTTTAGGTCTTTCTATGCAGTGAACAAGCTCTCTGACGCTTGATGACAGCACAATCACCCCAGTTGTCTGAATTTGTGGGTAAAAGAGGAAAAACATAGGAGGCAGAGATAGAGGATGATGGAGCTAAGAGGGATAAATGCAGAAAACTCTACCTCTTGCACTCAGGGAGTGGGAGACATGCATTCAGCAGACAGAAGGGTTGGGGATATATACTGAAACACTGATCTACTCGAACACCTACAACTATGGTGAGATGGACACAACTGTACTATATTCTTCAAAGTCAGTGTTGCAGAACTGATTCTTGGGAGGACTCCCAAAGCTTACAGATAGGTGCTAGGTCATCTGTATAACCACAGAAAATAAGGTTTTGCAGGATGGCAGGAGTGAAACCTGCTCTACCCCTACAGACATTGACTAGACTATACTGTTTTGTAGAGGTGTGCACTGAGTTCCATGGGGCTGCCTCTAGGATGGCCTGGGTAGGGACCCCTTTGAGGAAAGCAGTGGTAGTTGCCCCACGCAGGTGGAGTGGGTTTTAATATGCCCAGGCAGATCATCTCCATGGTGTGAGTAAAAGAACATAAATGCAGTTTGCTATCCATTTTGAAATGTTTGTTTGAAGACAGTCCTGCCCTGTTCACCCTCTGCAAAAGCCACCAGTAATTGTTCTGCTCTATTAGGAGTTTTGGCCCTGCCTAGATTGTACCTGATATGCCTGTGCACATCCAGGGAATGAAGGACTTGCTCTGCCCTGTTCTGTGGATTTGGGAAGAAGACTGGTAAGTGGATAGCCTGGTTTAGGCTAAGTTCTAATATCACCTTAGGCATAAAGGATGGGTTTGTTCTAATGGTTACCCCATCCCTGTGAAAGACAGTGAAAGGTTAACACATGACAGCTTGTAGCTCTAAAACTCTGCTAGCTAATGTGACATCTAGAAAAAAAGTTGTCTTCCAAGTGAACATCTTTAGAGAGGCAGTAGCAGCAGGTTCAAAGGGGGAAAATTTTAGTTTTTCTAACACAGACTTTAGATCTCAGGCAGGAATGTGGTTCTTTCTAGGCAGTCTAAAGTGAATCATCCCTTTTAGGAAAAGTTGCATGGGGGTGTGAGACGATAGATGGAGCACTGTGCAGGCAAGCTGATACGTCTGATACATGTACTTTAATTCTGGAGTAGGGGAGGCCCTGTTTAAAAAGGCCTGACAGGTACTGCAAGACTGAGATGACGTTTACCTGGGAAGGGTTGGTGTTCTTGCTGTGACACCACTTGGAAAATCTTATTCATTTTGCTATGTATGACTTCCTGGTTTTGGGTTTCCTTGCTTCTCTCAGAACGGAAAACATGTTCTTCAGACAGGAAGCATTCCTTAGTGTCAAAGTCCAATCCTCCAGGCTGTTAATCTCAGGGTGGCTAGAAGAGAATGGAAAAAAATCTACTTCCTGCCGTAGGGTGGGGAACCTCCCCTCGCGGAGTGTCAGGAGGAGGGAGAAGCAGTGCTGTCTCGGCCAGCAGGGGGCCACTAGGATCATGATGGGTCTGTCCTCACTGATTTTTGTCAGTATCTTTTGGATCACAGGCAGGGATGGGAATGCATACAAGAACCAGTTTGTGCATGTGAAACAATCCATTTCTCCATGTTCTTGTCTGCTGAGTTCTGGAGCAAAATTTCTGTAGTAGTCTGTTGTAGTGAGAGGCGAGCAGGTCTACGGAGGTGACCTCCCAGTGTAGGGTTATATCCAGGAAGACCTCTTTCCTCAGCATTCATACGTTTGGGTCTAAAAAAATCCCTGCTTAGAAAATCTGCCAGGGTATTGTTTGGACACAGAATATAAGAAGCTATCAGGGTTAGCCCTACTTCTTGAGTGAGCATCGAAATATTCTTCAAAAGGCTGCACAGAGAGAAGGACAGAGCTCCCCTCTTGCTTGTTTATGTGCTACATCACTGTGGTGTTGTCTGTTCAGATCTATAGGGTCCCTGGGCTGGAGTTCTGCTGAAAAGTCTTTATGGCCAGGTAGACTGCAAGTGGCTCCTTCTAATTTACATGTATTTATTGCCATTTGATTACCGGGACAGTCCACTGGGTCCTAAGAGCCCATTTTCAGTAGAGGCCTGGGGAGAAGAGCTCCAACAATACAGTACATGTAACAATGTCGAACAATTAACATAAATTGTACAGACAAGCTAACTTCAAGTGACACGTTAAACAAACGAGTGTGCATACATACAAAACTAACAGTTGAAAAATACAAAGCTAACACAGTCAAATTATAAACTTAGGAAATTATGATACATTTGGTGTCTGGATATTAATAATTGCTAGAAAGTAGAGTTAGAGACAACAGAGAGTTTGTCTCTCTACATAATAAATGCAATCAGAATTTACAGTATGGAATAGTGGTGAGAAATATGGTAGTCGGGTATATGTTATCTATACAGAAAAATAGAAGCAACAATGTAGCAGGTATAAGGGTGTGAGAGGAGTTATGGCAGTTGCAGAGGTCAGGACATAAAAGTAGGAGGTATGAAGCAATTACTTCGAATGGAAGAAGGGTAGTTATGTAAGGAAATTTTAAAGTGTGCAGGGTTTTGGATGGGTCTAACTGATACAGGAAGAGAGCTCCAGTTCGTAGCTACAGAATAAGAGTATAGAAGTTGGCCTGCAGGTAAGGTTTGGTTTGTGCATCGGCAGAATATGCTGATTTTCAGATCGAAGTGATCTTTTGAGTTGGTAGTTGCTGTATAATGAGGACAGGGCAGGATATTCTGAGGGGTTTGTATACTATTTTGTGTGCAGTTGATAATTGTATGTAGAAAAGACAGTGTAGCAGTTTGAGTCAATTAAGAGAGAGTGTATGTAATACTGCACAGTGGTGGGTGAAATAAGAGATGATGGTAGTGAATCTAGCGGTTTTGTTGTCACAAATTTCAAATCTTGATTTCAGGGTAGCTACTAAGTTGGTGAGTAGTGGGGCACCTTAGGTTAGATAGGGTAGTAGATAAATGACGCCAAGGGTGTTTTTACTAGTGGAGCTAAGAAAGTGCTTGTGCCTATACAGCATGTCCAGTTTTTGATGAGTTTTTTTTTAATGTTGTGTTGAACATGTATGTTAAATTTTAGAAGTTCATCTATTATAACCAAGTAATTTAGCGGGGGAGACTAGTTAAATTGGCATTTTGCTCTGGAAGAGTATAGAAAATAGGTCTTTGTTGAAGAGAGCATTTTTCTTACGGGTAAATACAATTAGCTTGGTTTTGACTGGGTTGAGTAGGAAGTGATTGATTTTTAGTAAGCCACTTTTCAATGGGGAGAAGGCTAGTTGAGCAATATGCTGGAACTTGGGAATGGATTCAGTGGAAAAATGATAGTTGAATCATCAGCGTATAGAATAAGACAGCCATGAGTGAGTGGCTAGTGTAAATTACTGATGAAGTTGCTAAATAGGAGGGTCCTAATATAGATCACTGGGGGACACCGGTAGAGATGGGAGATAACAAGAAAGGGAGGAATTCCATCTAACTGCTTGTTGTCTGTTTGATAGACAGCTTGGAACCAATTTAGTGAAAGGGAGGAGAGTCCAGTTTGTGAGAATCAGTTTAGAAGAAGTGGATGAGAAACTGTATCAAAAGCTTTGGAAAGGTCCAAAAATAGGGAGGCAACAGTTTTACCAGAGTCTCTAGCCTTGTTGACTATGTCCATGAAAGAGATTAAGACGATCACTGGGCTGCGACCTGGTCTAAAGCCATGCTGTGTAGGAGACAGAAACTGGTTGTTGGTGAGAAAGTCAAGAATTTGACTTGGTATACATTTTCAATAATCTTAGAGATAGGGAAAAGAATAGCAATAGGACAGTAATTAGAGAGATCTGTTGGGTCAACACCTTTGTGGAGGGGTAAAATAAATGTTTCCAGGTTTTTGGGATGCCAGATTCAAGGTCTGACATACTTATAATTATGCTAAAAGGGTAATCAATTGCATCAGCAGCTAGTCTGAGGTATTCAGTGGGTAGCTCATCTGCTGCATTACACCCAGATTTAAGTTTGAGCAGTAGTCATTTTATGAGAGCAACGGGAATGGGTTTTAAGGTGAAAGAGGGTGTTAGACTAATGAGAATATCATTAGAAATGAGACAGAATGGGGAGGGAGAGGTGGGCTGGGCATGATGGGCCTGTGATAGTAGAGCACGAGTTGGCATGGTGTTGGGTGAAGTTAGTTGTGATGTTAGATACGGTGTTGATAAAATGACTGTTAAAGAGATTTTCTATACCTGGGTGACATTTGCTAGGAAATGGAGTGGGCTTGGCTTTTAGGCCAGGGTTTAGAAGTAAGGAAATGGCTGTCCAGAATTTTTTATGATTATACCTATCACTGGACTGAAATTTTAGGCAGCATTCTTTTTTGTCTTTATTTGTTTTTTTTAACATGGTTGGGAGTTGCCTGTAGTTCTGCGGGGTGGCTGGATTTTTGTTTTTTGCCACTGTTTCCAGATTTTATCGGTTTTGCATGAATTGTTATGTTGATTTTGTTAGTCATGCATTTTATTCTGTTCATACAGGAGGAGCAAGTTTATTTAGAGTTTCTAGAAATAAGCTATTGAGTCATCTAGGGGAGTGTTTTCAAGTATATTAAAATTCATATGTTCACTAAGTTGATGACTGTTTGAGGGTCAAAGTTAGTTAAATTCTAAGTTTGTTTATGGTTATGTTCTTTCTGAAGGAGGGAGATGTTTGAGCATGAAGGCTGGGAGATGATAACTTAAAGAGTATTTAGGATAGGGCCTGCTGAGGAAATTTTCTTTAGGTTACTGACCAGTATCCAACCTAGGACGGAGCCTTCCAAGTCACTTTTGTTGAATCTGGTAGGGGATGTGATTGTGTGAAGTGGAATAGATTAATATCAGAGGAAGGAAACTTGGAGCAAATATTTGACCAATTAAGTTTCATTCTTAACTGTGCTGGACATCCAGGCAAAGACGTTCTTCAGAAAGGGTACATTATTGCCTGAGGAAATATAAATAACTATAATGCATAGCTTTTTTGGAATTATTTATTTTTAGAAATGAGCGGAGTATTTCTGCAGTGGGGAACTGGGGATTTGTATTAGAGAAGGGGGTAATGTAGTAGGAGCTAGGGAAGAGAAGTGCGACTCCACCTCCTTTCTTGTGGCAACTATCTAGTCTAAGGGTTGCAATTTTCTCTACTGAGGAAAATAAATGTCTTGCATCTTCAGGGGACCTAAGTGGGCCCCTAAGCTAAGTCTGAGATGTCTGTAGTGATGGTCTTGTCCATTTCTGGTAAAGAGAAATTTGCCCCCGAGTCTGCTGCATGGTGTTCTTTCACCATAGGAGCTATTTTTTTAGGCATGGAAGAAGAGGCAGTATGGATTCCAGAAGTTGAGAATGCTGTTCCCAAGCATTTATCGGGAACAACTGATTTTTTTCTTGTGTATAACTTTGCAACTGGGATCATGAGATTGCAAGATCCCATATACAGTGGATATAAAAAGTGTACACACCTCTGTTAAAATGCCAGGTTTTTGTGATATAAAAAAATAGACCACAATAAATAATTTCAAAACTTTTCCCACCTTTAATGTGACCTATAACCTGTACAATTCAATTGAAAAACACATCTGTTAGCGGAAAAAATATATATAAAATAAACATACAATAAGCTGGTTGCATAAGTGTGCACACCCTTAAACTAATTCTTTATTGAAGCACCTTTTAATTTAATTACAGCATTCAGTCTTCTTGGATACACACCTGCCATCAATTAAAGAGAGTCTGATTAACCCCAAATAAAGTTCAGCTGTCCTAGTAGGATTTTCCTGACATTTACTCAGTTGCCTGCTACAGCAAAAGCCATGGTTCGCAGACAGCTTACAAAGCATCAAAGCGATCCCATTGTTGAAAGGTATTAGTCAGGAGAAGGGTGCAAAAAAATGTGCACAGCATTGGATATACCATGGAACACAGTGAAGACAGTAATCAAAAAGTGGAGAAAATATGGGACAACAGTGATGTTGCAAAGAACTGGACATCCCCCCAAAACTGAGGAAAAGACTAAAACTGGTCAGGGAGGCTGCCAGGAGACCTACTGCAACACTGAAGGAGCTGCAGGGATTTCTGGCAAGTACTGGTTGCGTACTACATGTGACAACAATTTCCTGTATTCTCCGTATGTCTGGGCTATGGGGTAGGGTTGCAAGATGGAAGCCTTTTCTTACACAGAAAAACATCCAGGCCAGGCTAAAATTTGCAAAACAATACATCAAGTCACCCAAAAGCATGTGGGAAAATATGTTATGGCCTGATGAGACCAAGGTTGAACTTTTTAGCCACAACTGGTGCTGCGGTAGCGTTGTCGCCTCACAGTAAGAAGTCCTGTTCGATTCTCAGCTAGAGCGTCTTCTGTGTGGAGACATGCGTGAATGGGCGTACCTTCGTTGAAGGTTGTGCGTCAGGGCCGGTAACTCGGCATGTAAAAATCTGCTGCCAATCATTAGCGGACCAGAGTTCTGCTGTGGCGACCCCTAACCGGGAAAAGCCGAAAGACACAACGTTTGGCGCAAAAACAACACTTCGCATCACCAAAAGAAAACCATCCCCACGGTGAAGCATGATGGTGGCAGTATCATGCTTTGGGGTTGCTTTTCTTCAGCTGGAACTGGAGCTTCAGTCAAGGTGGAGATAATTATGAACAGTTCCAAATACCAGTCACTTTTGGCCCAAAACCTTCAGGCATCTGCTAGAAAGATGAAGAGGAACTTCACCTTTCAACATGACAATGACCACAAGCATACATCCAAATCAAGAAATGAATGGCTTCACCAGAAGAAAATGAAAGTTTAGGAATGGCCCAGACCTAAAGCCAATAGAAAATCTGTGAGGTGACCTGAATAGGGCTGTGCACAAGAGATACCCTCGCAATCTGACAGATCTGGAGCGCTTTTCCAAGGAAGAGTGGGCAAATATTGTCAAGTCAAGATATACCATGCTGACAGACTCCTATCCAAGAAGACTATGCTATAATTAAATCAAAAGGTGCTTCAACAAAGTATTAGTTTAAGGGTGGGAACACTTGCGCAACTAACTTATCGTATGCTTTTTTATTTTTTATATATTTTTCCCCTAATAGATTTGCTTCATTTTCAGCTGAATTGTACAGGTTATAGGTCACATTAAGGAGGAAAAAGTTTTGAAATGATTTATTGTGGTCTCATTTTGTTTATATCACAAAAACCTGGCATTTTTAACAGGGGTGTGTACACTTTTTATATCCACTGTATCAAAGAATCCTCAGGAATTCCCTGGATGGGATGTGTTGTGTTGGAAGCAGACTGTTCAGGTAGCCTGTCAGGAAAGCTACCTGGTCCTGAGGGAATGAAAGCTTTCTGCTGGACCAAATCTATGACGGCTCCCAGAAAGAAAATCCTTGTACGAGGAAACGTTTGTGACTTTTGAAGATTAAGGGGAAATCTACCTTTTGAAAGCAGCCCGTGGTGATCTGCAAAGCATCTAAGGTCTCTGTTGTGGATTTTCCCTGAATGAGATGGTCTAAGTAGGGGTAAATATGAACTCCCAGAATTTTGCAATGTGAAAAGCTAAACATTTTTGTGGAACTCTGGAAGTAATGGACAGCCCAAATGGTAAAGCACAGAACTGGAAGGGACAACTACAAATCATAGGTACTTTTTTTGTGACTGTCTGCTATGGGCACATAGAGGTAAGCCTCTTTTAGGTCTACAGTGACCATGATGGCATCATGGAAGATTGTGGTCAGTAGTTTTTGCAATGTAAGCATTTTTTAAACAAGTTTATTGAATTATCACTTGCAATATAAAAAAAAACTTACATTTATATAAAAGTAATCAAACCATACTAGCAAGTTCACATTTACAAATATTATCACGTTTGTACTGTTATGCATCACATAATCTAAAGAACATTACATAAACTACTCAATTTCTGCCTTCGCTTACACCTTATTCCTCCTCTAAAATATTTTTGTGTGTATTGTTCGCACATTTCTCATTTTCTCCTATGTAAATTACTCCTACTCTTTTTTAAAAGATCCCACCTCATGTTCTTATCTATGTTACAATATTCACCCCTCAAGTAAAGCTGGTTTAGATTTTGATTTCCATTTTCTAGTAATTGCTTGTTTGGTAGCCACAAGAATTAAACTTAACAAGACCTTACTAAGTCTAGGCAATTCAGAAACTGTATCCCAGCTAAAAAAAAAAAAAATCCTTAGATGCACTTATTTGTTCACCCTGTATTCCTGATAAAGTACTCTGTAGGGAATTTTTAAAGTCTGCCAACTCATTACACTCCTAAAACATATGGTCCAAGTTACTTCATTATTCTCCATCATACCTCCAAAACATGCCATCTATCCGAGGAAAATTTCTTTGGAGTATGCATGGGGTATAAAAGTATCTATGTAAATACTTCCAGGCAAAATCCTAAATCTTCTAAATTGTGCCACTTATTTGGGAGCCATACATATGTCCTCCTACTTTTTATTTGTGAATTGCATATCTAATCTCTCTTTCCAGTATTTTATGACCTCTTCTAATTGATTCCTAGTGGTATCCTGCAATATTTGTTTAACAGCCGCTTCTGTTCTAGATTCAATTAAAAAATTCAACCAGTGCAGGTCTTTCATTTAGGATTCCTCTATCCCTTTTTCTTTGTCTATACTCTGATACCAATCCCTGAATGGGAAGGCAATCACTAGCCTGCAATCCAAATATCTTCTTGACCTTTTCTCATTCTAATACATTTCCCCCTCTAATTATTTGTTCCCAATACCTTGGTTAATTTACCAGTTTACTCCAGTAATTTCCAGTCTTGTCTCGTCTATTCTCTATACCCCTAATTGCAGTCATTGCTAATGGTAGAATCTACTCTTTCCATTCCCATGCTGACAGTTCTCAGTACACTTTCTGCTACTTCATGTATAATATTCTGTAGGATTGCTATTCTCCTTAAAGATCTGTGTCCAAAATCTAATGCTTTACTTACTTCTGGAATTACCCCCTCCCCGGTTCATCATCTTCCCTTTCCACTTTCTGTTTGTGCTACGTACAAGAGCCGTAACTGTGTAGCTCTAAATTATCCCCTCAAATCACGCAATTCTAAACAACCTTGTTCTACCGGGAGGATCAACATATTCCACTTGCTTTTTCCCTCTTCCCCTTCCAATAAAATCCTTTAACTCATTTTAATTATTACCCGCAACTTTTCCTCTGGTTGATAAAAATATGTCTGACCCGTGTATACAACTAAAGGTACTAAAAACATTTTTACTGCTTGTATCTTGCTATCCACATCCATAACCAACTGCTTCCAGTTTCTCAGTTTTTGTATTCTCTTTTGTTTGGTCTTTTCCCCCATATCCTTAGCTGCCGTAGCAGAACCCTTTTTAATCCATACTCCTAAATACTCATTTTATCCTGTCCCCATAAATATGGGCTTTGTTGAACTAATACATTTGTGGGTATATATTTAATACCTATAGCCTTTGTTTTATCTGCATTAATTTTATATCCAAAAAAAATGGAACTGCCTTAGAATGATCAACAACACTGAGATACTGCAATGTAAGCATTTTCCATTTTGGGATGTTGACAAACTTGTTTAGCTTTGAGAAGTCCCAGAAGGGACTCCAAGTACCATTCTTTCTTGCTACTAGAAACATCCTTGAGTAGAAGCCTTTTTCCTAGTGATCTGGAAGAACAGGCTGAATGGATCCTCGGTAAAGTAGCTCCCAGAGGATAGGTGGCAAGAGGCTTTTCTGCTCTTTTGGTGGTTTTGGAATGCCTAAGAAGGGCAGGATTTCTCTGACCTGGATGCTGTAGCCATTTTTTTATGATGTTGAGGACCCAATCATCCCAGACGATGGTTTTTCATTTGGTTAGCAATTAGGGTTTTCCAGGCAGACGTTTGGGGGTAGGGGTATAGGAGATTGGGGTTGAACAGTCACAGTTGGATCTCCACAATGGGTAGGATCTTTGGAGCTCTTGTGAGTGTGACTATTATGGTTGCCATTTCCTGAACTGTTGATACAGGGAGGTCTTTTCTTGTCAGGGGGAAAGGGCCAAGGCTTTGAAGGGTAATTCTTACTGTACCTTTATGTCAGGAAAAGAGAACATTTCTTTACAGTTTTTATTTGTTTTCTTTTATTTGATCCAGCTTCTCAAACTTGTTCAACTAGAGGAATGAAAAAGAATTCCTTGTCTAGTGGAGCATCCAGTAGTTCAGCCTTAACCTGATTTGATAGGGGCTGGGTCCTGAGCAATGCAGGTCTGCAGAGGACAGAATCTGTGGCAGCTACTCTGCAAGATGCACCTAAGGCATCATAATCACCACACTGGATTTCATGAAGGTCATGAATTCCTGTGCTATTTTACAGAGGTCTTGGGTTTCAGTCAGCAAAGAAGTGGTTGGAGCCAGGAAAAGAAGCGGTTTGCTTCAGTTAGGGTGTCTTTTTAAAAGGGGGGACCTGAGGTTGCGGTCATTCAACACAGATTTCGGTTAAGGTTTCTGTAGTCAGGATGTCTCCCTCAAGATCCATGACATGGACATCGGAAGCTGAGGCCTGCTGTGCAAACTTAGACCTTACCAATGTGTGCGCTGTGGTAATCCTTGTAGGTAGGCCAGAGACTGTGGCAGCTTCCAGAAGGGTTATGCTAGACAGTTTGGGCCTACGAGTTGCCAGACCAGGTAGCTGCAAAAGTGCCTCACACAGGTCAATTGGCTTATGGATTAGAGACAAAGTTCTCTTGGTAATGTAAGGATCCTTTTTCTTTTTGTCTTTCTGCTTCTTAGAAGGATGCTTACAGATGGTGAAGTTTGCGGAGGCCCTGCGGTGGCAGCGGACTGCAGCACCACTAGGGAAACAAGAGACAACTCCAATGGTTAGCTAGTACCTCAGCCCTATGTTTAAGGAGGTTTTGCATGAAGTTGTGCCCAGTCAGGACAATTAGAAACATCATGCTGACGCCCCAAGCAAAACAGACAAACACGACTTAAAAATCTTTATGTGGGATTTGCTTCCCACACTTGAAGCAACTATTGACTTTTTTGAACATTAAATTAATAATGAAATTTCCCCAACAGGGTATTTAACTTACTGGAAGATGTTCTCTGGGGGAAAAAAAAGGCAGACTGATGGACTGCAAGTGGCCTGACCACACGTGAAGAGTATTCGGACTGCACGGCTAGAAAGAACTGAAGATGGTGCCAATGGACACCCTTCTTATACCCGAACAACCAGACAGTTGATAGACGTCCATCAGCTAGGGATGATGCAAAGACACTGGAAAATGGGACAGTCACAAGCAGGAAGACTCAAGAATCCATACTGCAACATCAACTACAAAGAACACCTAATCAAGTTGTTTTTTTAAGTGTGCAGTCATCTTGGAAGTTATTTGGTGGTAGTGGTGGAGGGGACGGAGTTCTTGGATAAACTGAATAGTATGTCTGAAGATAAGTAAGAGGCAGGTATCAAGTAGGAGTCACCCAAATACAAAGCAGAACCATCCTCCAAAAAGGACAGTGTAGATGAGAGGTACTGGAAAAGTGTAAAATATGCCACAGGATCCTGGGCAAAGCTCAAGTAAGGACTTCTATCTACAGGTCAGCATGGAAGGACTTCAAGTGACTTGAAAAGTATAACCCCCAATAGCATATGTCATAACATGCATAACAGGCAAGTACAGCTGGGATCCATTTACCTAAAGAATACATCCATACACCAAAAAGGAAAGGGAGGATGACGAGAATATTCCTGAATAACTACTCAGTATCCCAGCCTGTAGGTTTTTTCAAAACCTAAATAAGGACATCAGTTTGCAGTAAAACAAATGAAAGTCATTTACTGAATACAAATGAGTGGTGGGACATGCTCATTTTTAGACACTAAACTATATACTTCAACTTGTAAAAGAGAGACAGACAGAATGGCTGGCAAAGACCTCACTGGAATAAAGTTTTAACAAGTCATCTTCACTGTCAAGGCAGGACAGAGCTGAGAAAAACATCAGCCTTGTACTGAATAAGCAAACAAACAAAAAAAAAAAGGAAAAGAAAAAAAAAACATGCCAACAAAGCCAAAGCTAAAAACCACACTGCGTTAAGAGGCAGGGATTCATTGTTTAGTTTCTGGCTGTGGGAAAAGTACATTACAAATAAGGGTAGAATAACTCATACCAGAAATCATATCCTTATGGAGTATCAATAAAACCAGTAAAAACTGACTCCAATCTTTATGTTCCTACAGGGAACAACAGTGACATCCGCATAGTGGATATGAAATTTCCTTATACTTTTACAACACAATTATGGGGGTTGAAGAAAGAAGTAATGTCATTCCTGAGAAAAATATATCTCTGAAGTTGGGGTGAAGGAATGTTGCCTCAGACTGAAAAATCCCCATCAATTTTGAAGAGATCAACTCCAAAATGTCAAACTTGGCACCAAAAAAGCATCCCATTCAGCATAAACAGTTTGATGCTGAAATGGCCATGATACATATGACCTGAATTCCAAAGCAGGGTCAATACCAAAGCTCAGCTATGAAGCGGTACCCGGAGAGAGACTTCAGTGCCAAGCCATTTGATGCCAAATCAGAACCAAAGACAGACACTAATAGTCTAGGCACCCATTGAGGGGATCAAGGAGGCATTCTGCCCTGGAAAAGAAGTTGAAGTCTTCAAGTGGGAATGGTCAAACTTCGGAACCTCAATATTGATCACAATATGGAGGGATGGGCCAAGAGGCACCTTGCAGCTCACATTAGAGCTGAAGTCACAGCAGTTCAAGGAGCAATCATCAAACTAGTTACTCCAAACAAATGCCACAAGAACATAACTAATAGTGAAAGCAAATTGAGCTGGTGAGAGGGTGCAAACAGAAGTATTCCACTCAACTTGGAAGTATTCTAGAAGGATTAGGTGGGGGAAAAAAAGAGCACAAGTCAAGACAACAGCTGTACATTTCTCTGGGCTTCTCAAAAAGCCAAAGACATGACCACAACTGACATTAAAGTCAGAACAAGGTTGGTGAAACAGTTCATTCAACTCTGAACATAGCACAAGTCCAAGGCAAGTCATGTACAGACAAACTTTGTCCTGTAAACATTTCATAATGCTCAAGACATACTTATGAAAGAAAACATTTTGGATAACAAAAAAATTCTCTTAAACATTACTAGAAAAGTAGAAAAACAGTTTAAAGCAACACCACAAGTAGCACCACAGGGACTATGAAGTAGACTGAGACATGACCACGACTGACACCAAAGCCAGAACTGGGCCAGTAAGAAGGTCCTACAGAAACCCAAATTCATACACAGACATGAATGCAAATGTAATTCTCAAAGACTGGAAACAAAGAAATTCTGATTTCAACAATCAGGCACAGCATACATTTGGTAAAAAAAAAAAAAAATGCAACGAGTTTACAGTGCCTCCAGAGAATCCAACATTAGAAGGAACACACTCAGCAATAAATGTGTCTGTTCAGAAGACATACAAGAGGGAGAAACTCTCAGTAGTTGGTAAGATTGAGGAAAACTGTCTGATACTCTAAAGGAAGCATAGATGTCTGTCCATGTGTCAGGATACGTATATGGGATTTGTGTTACACCTCCAAATCTCTTGGTCACCTGCTTTTCTGCCCGTGCTGGCAGTACTGCTAATTAGTTTTACCACCAACAGCTTTTCTTTGCTTTATGTAACTACAAGTGGAAATATTTTACTGCCCCTCTTGCTGCCCGGAATTCCTGATAGTGTCATGGTAATGCAGTCTTTTCCGACAGTGAGTGTGCTGCCATCATCACAGGTGTTGCCATCTTGCTTTGATACATGTGGAGTTCTGTTGTTCACTGTCATGTCCCTATCCATCCGTCGTGCCACGAATGCAAAAATGCCTCTATCGGCCTACCATGGGTTACTCTTAAACTGGCCATTTAACCACCCATTCCTGGGTGCTTATCACATGCTTGCAAATATCAGGCTGTCAGATAACACCCCACAGCAGCCAATAATGTTAGACTGCATTACCACAGGGTTTAGGTGCCCCATACATATTCATTTTGGTATCCATTTTGATACTCTTAGGGTGTGGTACATCTGGCATGGTCCCACCTGGTGCCATGCATTTTGAAATTTGCCACCCTGTGAATAAAGAAGTTATGTCCTTACCATAACATTCCATCTATATTGTTGATCTTCATTCATTCTTGACTGATGGGTTTGGTTCTGACCTCCTGGAACCGACTCTGATGTTATACATAGCTCGCGCCAACCAAAAACTCTTGAGCCAAGGCTCTATTCACAACACACCTCTTCCCATCACCTCAATCAAGTTTGCATTGCAGTTAAGAAAATACAGAAGCCCTGTCTAAGGTATAACCTTTTAACATCCCAGGACTAGGTCTGAACCTCCAGGAGTCATTTGGTGGGGGTAGGAGGGTGGTATCAAGAATGAATGAAGTTCGACGACACAGCTGGAACATTTTGATAAGAACATAACTTCTTTATCTGATGTTGTCAACCTTCATTCATTCTTAACTGATGGGATAGAGGCCCCAGCTACTTTAGAACCTGGGTGGCCATAAGGAAGGTTACTCCTGAGCACCAAAAGATGATCTTCCTCTGGAGACCATGTCTAATTTATAATGGGTGATAAAAAGTATGTGGAGTAGCCCAAGTTGCAGCTGCACATATGTCTTCCATAGAAGCCCTGTAATGAATGACTGCTGAAGTGAAAACAGATCTGGTAGAATAAGCCCTAACTGTAGCAGACAGTTTGAGTTTATTTTGATTGTACATAAAGGTCACACAGTCTCTAAGCCATTCTGACAGGTGACCTTTGATGCAGGTTTGCCCAATCTGGGTCATGAAAAGAATAGAAATAGTTGGTCTGATTTTGTAGATGATTTTGTTCTGTCCAAGTAAAAATGCAATTATCTGTGGACGTCCAGCAAGTGTAAACAGTATTCTCCTTTGTTTGCAAAATTTGGGAAGAAGTCTGGTAAGTCTATGGACTGGCTGATATTAGATTCTTATACCACTTTGGGAAGGAAGGTGGGATTGGTTTTGAGTGATAATCTTTCTTTGTGAAAAATTATATAGGGATGATTCACACATGAAACTTGTAACACTGAAATTCTCCTAGCAGATGTGATAGCTGCTAAGAAGAGGGTGTTCCAAGACAGAAACTTGAGGTCACAAGCTGCCGAACTAGACATTGTAAAACTAAGGTCAAATCCCATGGTGTTACAGGATCTTTGAATGGGGGTTTTAAATGAAGAGTGCCTTTAAGAAATATTTTGGATAAACAATGAGACATCAAGGAATGGTCATCAAAACCGTTATGAAAATTTGAAGTGTCAGCCAAATTAACCTTAATTGTGGACGTAGAGGTCCCCATTTCAAACAAGGTAGCTAAATATTCCAGGACCTTATCAACTGATGCTGAGGAAGGGTCTATGTAGTTCATACACACCCAAATTGAAAATCTTTTCCATTTGCTTAAATAAAGCTTCCTGGTGGATGGTTTATAGGAAGCCAGAAGTATCTTTTGTACTTGAGAGGACAAGTTATTCTGCCTGGCAATTAATGGAACTGGAGAAACCAAGCCATCAGCTTGAGATTTTGAAGATTGGGATGCATCAAGCCCTGAGGGTAAGACAGCAGGTCCGGAGCTGGGCCTAGAGTCCAAGGGTGCTGAACCAGATGAGACCAAAAGAAAATGGAACCAGATTTGGCAAGGCCAATAAGGAGCAATGAGAATTACTTTGCTTCTCAACCTTTGGGCTTTCCTCAGAAACTGGGCGATCAGTGGGATATGGGGAAAGGCTTACAGAAGTCTCAGGGGCCAGTTGAAAAGAAGAGCATCTCTTGAGGACTCCCCATGGGGGGGGGGGGGTTAGGGCAATGTAGCTGATGCATTTGTTGTTTATGGAAGAGCTACACAGGACATTGTATTTAGTTTTACTCCGAAGAATTCCAGATCCTGCGTGGGATTCAACTGTGACTTTTCCTTATTGACTGAAATGCCTAGTGTTTCATTAAAATGTAGAACGATGTCTACGGCTTGAAAAAGTAGATGCCTGAAGGGAACTGTGAGGAGCCAGTCATCTGGATATGGAAATACCAGGAATCCCTGTAGTTTCAAATGAGCTGCTATCAATGCCATGCATTTAGTGAACACCCTGGGGGCTGTAGTGAGACGAAAGGACAGCGATTGGAATTTGTAAAGACTAGTTCCTAGCCGGAAGGGGAGATATCTTTTGGAGCATTTGCCCATTTTTATGTAGTAATATGCATCCTGAAGATCTATAGAGCACATCCAATCATTCTCCTCCAAAAAGGGAAGGACAGACTGAACCATGACCATCCGGAATTTTGTCTGTTGTAAAAATTTGGTCAATAGGCTGAGATCTGGGATTGGTATCCAGTCCCCTGTCTTTTTTGGCACTAAAAAGAATCTTGAGTAGAATCTAGACCCTATTGGGTCTGGCGGGACTACTTGAATGACTCTTTTTTGAAGCAGCTTTTGAATCTCTATCATCATAGGAGATTACTAGGCTAATGGCTCTGGTGCCCTTACAAGCCTAGCCAAGAGTTTATCCCCAAAAAAGAAACTCCAATCAGCAAGTCAGCCCTGGCAATGAGGGACACAGGTGGAACCCCTGGGACAAATGTGTGGTTACCCATCCACTCATCAAGGTTGCGCTTGAAGAGGGTCAGCAACATACTTTGTTTGACGTATATGGGGAGTCTAGTCCAGAGACGGGGCGGCCTCTGGGAGATAAACCTGTCTCTCCAGCAGGTTTTGTTAATGTCACCAGTAATAAAAATAAAAAAGCGAGCCACCAAGGCAGTATTTACATGAAACACAAGTTTATTTAACATTAAACACTGTCAAAGTAAATCCAGCTAAGTGCTTTCGCCAAACATGAATAGGCTTCATCAAGAGTCACTCAGTTATGATGGGCAGCCACAGTGGTTAGTGCTGCCGCCTCACAGCAAGAGGTTCTCCGGTTCGATTCTCAGCTGGGGTGCCTTCTGTGCAGAGTCTGCATGTTCTCCCTGTGATCGCGTGGGTTTCCTCTGGGTGCTCCAGTTTCCTCCCACATCCCAAACACATGCTGTAGGTGGATTGGAGACACTAAATTGGCCCTAGGTGTGAGTGTGTGCGTGTGTGTGCCTTCTGTGGAAGGTTGGGTGCCGGGCTGGCAACAACACCGTAAAACTCCACAGCCAATCATGAGCAGACAGGTGATCCGCTGTGACGACCCCTACCTGGGAAAAGCCGAAAGAAGAAGAGGAAGAAGAGTCACTCAGTTATGATATAACTTCCTTTATGTACTCTAATTACTTGAGCAATTCATGATTTTGCTTGCATCAATGAAATTACCCGGTCTAAACTTAAAGGTATACTTCCCCTGAATATGTCATATACAGAATAACATGCTGTAAACCACAATAATCGCTACATTTAAGATAAAAATATTAGTGTTAATACTAATAATAAACATAACAGTATAAAACATAGTTAAAAAAAAAAAAACTTAAAAATGCAAAATATAGTTGATCTGCAAGTTGCATTCAGATAAGTGTTTTCACAGTACACTTAAAATTAAACCTCTGCTGCCCTTTGCTTCAAAAAGGGAGCTATTGAACAATAATCATTTAAACCTGGCTTGCAACAAGCATTTAGTCTCAGCTGCCATTTAGTTTCTCTGGCTTCTAATTCATCATTCCCACGCCTAGAGTCACTCTGTACTCTGTCAATGACAAAGAATAAAAAATCTCTTGTAAGTGGGGCATTCTAGAGTGTGAACATATAATGCATTGTTCACTTATTTACTTTTAATGTTTCTAAAGTGTTCAGTAATGCGATCCCGTAGCCTTCGTTTGGTCTTGCCTATGTAGAAACCAGGGCATGATAAACATGTAGCTAAATAAACCACCATAGTAGTATTGCAGTTGCACCTGCCCAGGCATCCTACAGTACGTTCAAAACTTCCTATAAAGACATTCGCACCATCATTTATATTTTTACAGATCTTGCAAGCACCACATTTGTACATCAATGACCTGTGCTTGCCTTGTTTTCTGCTGACACTTTCAAGAATAGTTTTTATATTATGCCCTCTACTGTACATAACCTTAGGTTTATGCCCCAACTTTTCCTTCATTTCATTGTCAAACTAAGTTTCCCATATATTAACACTTGATACAAAGTTTGATGTTTCTGTATTGTATTGTAATACCAGAACATTGGTGTCTAGATTAGGCGTGTTGGTTCTATTAGTATTTAGACCTGCTTTTAAAATAGGCTTAAATGTAGTATTTCTTTTAAGGATAAATTCTCTCTTCACTTTCAGCCAAAGACTTAAGGGGTAAGCCTCTATTTCGGAACATTGCAAATAATGTATAGATCTCTTTTTTAAATGTTTCATCGCTACTAATAAGCCTGGATAACCAGACCATTTGATCTTTTATTATACCCTTCCTCTGACGGAAGGGGTGAAAACTGTTATAGTGCAGTAACATATTGGAATGTTTCCTTTCTCTGGAAACCACTGGCCAAGGTGCCCCCAGCAATGTCCTTTGTCAACTCAACACCTAAAAATTCTATCTTATCGCAGTGCCATTTATATGTGAACTCAAGGAAAGTGGTTGTGCTATTGATGTATTTTACGAAGTCATTAATCACATGTTCCTCTCCTCGCCATAAAATTAGTATGTCATCCAGAAACCTCACAAACAACAAAACACTAGCCATAAAGGCAGAGGAAAAAACATTTTTTCTCTCCCATTCTAGGAGAACCAGATTCGCAAAACTTGGGGCACATTTGGTCCCCATAGCCACTCTTGCTTCCTGATGACAGAATTCACCTTCAAAATCATAAAGTTGTTAGTCAACACCACTTCCATGAGTCCAACTAATAAATTGACCATAGATTGATCTATTGATTTGCTACCCCATCAAACATCAAACTTTCCCTGAAGAAATCTAACCCTTCATTATGGGGGATTACTGAGAACAACTTAACCACGTCCACAGTTGGGAAACAAAAATCCAAGCTCTCTGCATTTATTTGTCTTAATAATTCCAAACAGTGCCATAAGTCTTTGATTATATGCTGTGCCTCACTTACCACTAAACTTGCCCATTTATCTATACATGCTGCTATTGGTTCAGTTTTAGAACACCGAGCTGCTACTATCAGCCTAAAGGGGGGGGGGGGGGGGGTTACACACATTTTTATGAATCTTTTTTATTCCAAAGATTACGGGTATTCTTGATTTCTCAACTGTTAAACATTTTATGTCCACAATTTCTACTTCATTTTGAAATAGATCAAATAAAAAAAAAAGGTCAATCCTCGCATACGCTCTATTAACAGCATTTCTTTAAGTCTTACTATAAGTTGTGATATCATTAAATATTTCAAACATAACATGATTACCGTTCAATAGCTCCCTTTTTGAAGCAAAGGGGAGCAGACATTTAATTTTAAGTGTACTGTGAAAACACTCAGTTGATCTATAAGTTGCATTCAGATATGTTTTGCATTTTTAAGTTTATTTTTTTTAATTATGTTTTATACTATGTTCATTATTAGTATTAACACTAATATTTTTACCTTAAATGTACCAATTACTGTAGTTTACAGCATGTTATTCTGTATATGACATATTCAGGGGAAGTATACCTTTAAGTTTAGTCAGGGTAATTTTATTGATGCAAGCAAAATCGTAAACAATTGCTTAAGTAATTAGAGTATATAAAGGAAGTTACATCATAACGGAGTGACTCTGATGAAGCCAATTCATGTTTCTTGGCGAAAGTGCTTAATTGGTTTTACTTTGACCGTGTTTAAAGTTCAATAAACTTGTGTTTCACGCAAATACTGCCTTGGTGGATCTTTTTTATTTTTATTACTGTTTAGAAGTTTTTGAGCCATTTGGCTTGTCTTTTAATTTTGTTAATGTCACATATTAGATTTAAGCCTTTTGATCTGCTTTATTGCTCTACTGCTGCTATACCCCACTGACTGGGTGGAACGTCAGGGATTCGATTTTGGCAAAAGACTGAAGGAGATTTGGTAACCACTGGTAATTATTTTCTGTACCCAGGTATCAGAGGTTATCATAAGCCAGGCTGAATGGTGCAAAGAAAAACTTCCCCTGACTGCCTCCAGAGGTAAGCAATCGGGCCTCCATTCAGGAGCACTAATAGGATTGTCCATAAAAGGAATCTCTGGAGCCCTGGTTATGTGTCATTGTGTAGTGGAAAAATGAACACCCACAGCAGAAAGGGTCTTTCTGTCTTTTTCACACCTAGCTAGTGTGTCTCTAACTTTCGGGCCAAACAAGGAAAACCCATCAACAGGAGCACTGACAAAAGAAAAAGTACAGTTTTGTACCTACCATAAATGTAGATGTCCGAACTGGATAGCATCTGCAGTCATAACAAGTGGGTTGTCCTGTCGTCAGGCAGCCCTGCAGTCGGCCGGATTCCAAAGTCCGGGTCCGGCTTCGGCTGATGTCGCACTCCACCCGACGTCATCTCTGTTGGTCTTCGGGTATAAAAGCATCAGCCGACGCCATTTTCCTCAGTGTTTCTTGCCCCAGATGCCAGTAGCCCTCTTGCAGGCTAAAATTTGGATAGATGCCAATGTTTCCAAATAGATAGAGGTAAACACAACAATAAGCATATATGTACATATATACAAACAAATACACCATAAAGACTCCCCAACAGCTAGCTATTAGGAGGGTAAACACCCTAGGAGTACCACAGAGGGGAAGGAGGGAGGGTAATCCTGACTGCAGATGCTATCCAGTTCGGACATCTACATTTATGGTAGGTACAAAACTGTACTATGTCCTTCATGGATGCATCTGCAGTCATAACAAGTGGGTAGAATACCATAGCCAACTAGGGGAGGAGGATAAAAGTAGATTATGGTGTGTTTAGGATCCCTTGCAGTACAGCAGTGGCAAAAGCTGCTCGGGATCTGGAATATAGAGGCAAATTATAATGCTTGGCAAATGTATGCACGGAGGTCCAAGTAGCCGCCTCAATAATGTCTTTGGTTGCCACTCCTCGTAAGAAGGCTGTGGTAGTGGCTGTTGCCCTTGTAGAATGAGGTCTTATGTTCTGTGGAATTGGTTTTCCATGGAAGGAGTAACAGTATCGTATGCAATTTCCTATCCATTTGGAGATTGTCTGTTTGGAAATAGCTTTTCCTTCCCTTCCTGTTGCATAGGCTACAAAAAGTTGGTCAGTCTTTCTGCTATTTTTTGTTCTGTCCAAGTAGTAGCGTAGCTGTCTATGTACATCCAAGGTATGCAGTATTCTTTCCCCTCTGTTTTGTGGGTTGGGAAAGAAGGTAGGTAGGTGGATTGCCTGGTTTAAAGACACTCTGGATACCACCTTGGGCATAAATGTAGGATTAGTCCTCATGGACATTCTCTCTTTTGGTGGAAGATTAGGAAGGGTTGCACTGCCATTAAGGCCTGTAGTTCTGAAACCCTCCTTGCTGAAGTAATTGCCAGTAGGAAAGCAGTTTTCCATGACAGGTGTTGTAGGTCTGCTGTTGCTGCTGGTTCAAAGGGTGATAGCGTCAACTTTTCTAGCACAAAGTTTAAATCCCAAGCTGGTAATGGTGGTTTCCTTGGAGGTTTTACATTCTTGATTCCTCTGAGGAACTGCCTGAGCAAAGGGTGCGAAAAAACAGGTGGATCAAAGCAGTATTCTGCTGAAATAGCTGATGCATGTATCTTGATGGAGGAGTAGGACAGGCCTGAATGAAGAAGTTCGGCCAGATACTCCAGAATGTTAGGCATATCTATGTTTGACACATCTTTTCCTCTTTCCGTACTCCAAATGACAAACCTTTTCCATTTTCCAGCATAGTTCCTTCTTGTTGAAGGTCTGCGTGCTTCAAGAATAATGTCTTTAACTCTTTGGGAAAGTTCTGGATTAGCTGCTGCTATGTGATGTTCCATGCAGTCAGTTGCAGCGTTTTTAGGTTTGGATGTATGATGCTGTAGTTGTTCTGAGTTAACATCAAAGGCATCAGGGGTATTGGCTACATATTGTTCCGAGACATGCTCTTCAGTAGTGGGTACCAGTGTTGTCTCGGCCAGTTTGGAGCTATCAGGATTATCCTTGGACGTTCTTCCTTGATTTTTAGTAGTACCTTGTGTATCAAAGGAAGAGGTGGGAATGCATATGCTGTTAGGCCTTTCCAGTTGAAGGAGAGTGAGTCCACTTTCCATGCTAGTGGGTGGAATGTCCTTGTGCAGAATTTTTTGAGCTGGTGATTGAGAGGTGATGCGAATAGGTCTATCTGTGGCATTCCCCATTTCTTTGAGATGGTCTTGAAGATGTCCGGGTGCAGCTTCCATTCGTGGGCATCCGAAGTGGTTCTGCTTAATATGTCTGCTAGAGTATTGTCTTTCCCGGTACAAATATTGCCTGTAACTGAATGTTGTAGCTGAGTGCCAGGGTCCACAGCTCCAAGGTCATTCTGCATAGGGGGTATGAATGAGTGCCTCCCTGTTTGTTGATGTACCACATGACTGTGGTGTTGTCTGTCCTTATCATCAACTGGCCCTCTTTGAGAAATGGTTTGAACTTTTGGATTGCCAGTTTTACTGCCAGCATTTCTTTTAGATTGATGTGCAGGTGAAGTTGATCCTGTGTCCACAATCCTTGCACGCATTTGTCCAGCATGTGGGCCCCATCCTAGGTCTGAAGCGTCTGTTGTGATGGTCTGGCTTGGTTGACATCTGCGAAAGGGTAGGCCTGGGTTTGACTGGCATGCCTGAGCCCACCATAGGAACTCCTGTTTTAAGCATGGAATTAGTGGGATTTCTGTTTCTAGACTGTGTCTGTGTTGGGACCATAAATTCTTTAGGTACCACTGTAGTTTCCTCATATGTAGTCTGGCAAATGGGACCAAGATTATGCATGAAGCCATGAAGCCCAAGGCCTGCAGAACTTTTCTTGCTGTTAACTTGTTCAGTTTTGTTAGTGCCAAGAAGTAAAGAGGAAGTTGTTTTTGTTTTTCTGTAGTCAGGAATGCCATTTGTTGTACTGTGTCCAATTGCGAGCCCAAGAATGTCCTTGTTTGGGATGGTATCAGCCTTGACTTTTGTAAATTGACTGTGTATCCCAGTCCTTGTAGCAAGTAAATGACCCTTTGTAAATCTGTTGTCAGCTTGCTTTTGTTGTCCCCTTGTAGCAGGCAGTCGTCCAGGTATGGGTAAATTTGAATTCCCTGTAGTCTGCAATGGGCGATTACTGATGCCAGGCATTTTGTGAATACTCTGGGCAGTAGATAAGCCAAAGGGCAATGCTGAGAATTGATAGTGCTCTGATCCTGCAAGAAATCTGAGGTATCTTCTGCAGATTGGTCGAATGGGGACGTGCAGGTATGCCTCCTTGAGATCTAGAGTTACCAGCCAAGACTCCTTGCCCAGCATGGGAAGAAGTTGCTGTAGGGTCAGCATTTTGAATTTTGGGACAATGATGTATGTATTTAAGGTGGACAGGTCGAGAATTGGTCTCCAACTTTTTCCTTTCTTGGAACTAGGAATAGTCTGGAATAGAACCCCTTTCCTTGTTCTGCTGTTGGCACTCTTTCCACAGCTCTCATGTTTGCTAACTCCATTATCTGGCGTAGAGCCTCTGTTTTTGATTTGGAGGTAGATTTGGCATTCCTCTTTTGACTGGTAAAGTGTGGAAGTGAAACCGGTAACCTTGATCTATGGTTTGTAAAATCCACTTGTCTTTTGTTATGTAGTGCCAGTTCTTTGAAAATAAGGTTAACTTTCCGCCTAGAGGAGCTGCTATTTGTTCCCTGGTAGGCGGATTTAGGATTAAGTCACTGTGGTTGTGCTGATGTAGTGGCAGTGGCTGTGTCTGTGCCTCTGTTGTTACCTTGCCACTGTCGTCCTCTGTAGGCACCTCCTCTGGATTGGTTTCTGCCTCTGGAACGTCTATTCCTGCCCTTTGAAATTTTGTGGAGTCAGGAAAGGACCAATTTTTGGCAGGCCAGTTCCTGCTAAACCTTGGGGTTGAACCTGCAAGAAATCTTTAACAGTTTGAACAGATTTTGCCTTTTCTTCCATTTTCTTCATAACCTGCTGGGCAGGTGTACCAAACAAACTTGTCTTGTCCATAGGAGCATCTAGCAACTTAGCTTTAACATGATCCGGTAAAGCTTGTTCCTTTAGCCATGCATGCCTTCTTATCACTGTGCCTGTCATGGCTGATCTAAATGAAGCCTCCAGTGCATCATAGCCACATTTTAAGGAATGGTTGCTAACCTGTTGTATGTTATTTACCATCTCTAATACATATTTCTTATCAAGAGATTCATCAGTGGTTAGTTTTTAGTTAACTGATCAAGCATAAACTCTTGGTATTGTATCATGTGAAACTGACAGTTTAAAGCTCTAGCTGAGAGAGTAGCTGAAGTGTAGACCTTTTTACCCCATCTGTCTAATGACCTTGCTTCCCTTTCAGAAGGAATAGGGTTTTAGCTGTGGTCGGCTACTGCCTTGGGACCCTGGGATATAGTTTCTGGGTCTGCAAGTGGGGCCTTGTAAAGGTGGTGATGAGTATCTGGCACCCTGTAAAATCTGTCTGGTTTGGCAGGGGCTGGGGTAAAGAATCTGGAGCGGAGCAAACATCATTGAAAGCATCATCCACCACAGAGAGAACAGGAGGTATAGCTAAGGGCCTGTGCTGTGGGAGGTGCAGAAAGGTCCTAAGTCTTTTTCTGGAGTCTGAAAAATCCTGTTGCTGCCATTGGAACTGTTCTCGCATGGCATGCAAGGTTTCCCAAAGGAGAATTCTTCTGGTGGGGAAGCAGCTGGAATGGATTCTTCAGCATCAGAATCTTCAAAATTGGAGAAGGGAGCCTCTGGCTGGTCAGTTATGTCTGATTCATCAGCAGAATCATCAGAAGACACTGGCTCAGGGGGCTCTGCCCTAGGTCTCTTCTCTGGGGGCTGAGAGGCCCTGTCTGGGTGAGATTGAGATCCTCTAATTAAAGAAATTAAATCTTCTGCCAAAGAAAGCATTTGAGAACTAGAAGAGGGCCTGGATGTGGGGGTTTAACAGGCACTGTTTTAGTAGTCTTGGCTGCTTTAGCCCTGGCGAAGGCCTTAATGGACATGGCTGCTGGAGGCCTAGCAGCACCACGTGCTGGGGTAGAGACATCCAAGGGGATGGTGTCTGACAAGTCAACCACCGTAGTGGGTAAAATTTCTGAGGTCGATTCAAGAGTTGTAGCAGGGGCCTCAGTTGTAAGAATAGGTTCAGCTGTACTTTGATCAGTTTTCTCGGTTTCGCCGAAACCGAGACACTCATGTTTGCTTTACCGTGGTTTCGGCGAAACCGCGGACCGCGAGTGTCGGTCTTTATCTTTGCGTTTTGGTAGATTGGGTAGTCGGAGGATCCGGCGGCATAATGTACGCAAAATCAGAACCGAAAAACTGTTCTGCAAACTCCGACCGGCGCCTAAGCGTTCGTCGGTTGACAGAGGCACAGGCCGAACAGGCTGCTACGTCGTGGGCTGGGCCTAAACCAGGCAGACATTAAGAGTGGAAATCTTTATGAGGTATTTGTTTCCCACAGGTTAAACAATTGTTAACTTTTTCTGACATCGGCTGAGGCAAGAAAGAGTCCCCAACGGGTACTTAGCTTTAGAAGTCTTGAAGTAGTATTCGGTAGAAGTAATCTCTGGATCCGACCGACCGGCACTTGCGAACAGCTTCTGCTTGGCCACGCGGCAAGAAAGACTGAGGAAAATGGCGTCGGCTGATGCTTTTATACCCGAAGACCAACAGAGATGACGTCGGGTGGAGTGCGACATCAGCGAAGCGGACCGGACTTTGGAATCCGGCCGACTGCAGGGCTGCCTGACGACAGGACAACCCACTTGTTATGACTGCAGATGCATCCATGAAGGACATCTTAAAGGGTTCCGCGAAGTCACACAAGCACATCCAGGTATGACGCCTAATGGCAATGCCTGTACCCTCTGCTTTTGATGTCCTTTTGGCTATATGAGCAATAAGTCACATGGATGAATTTGAGATAGACTCCAGGGTGGCAAGCTGAGAGGCAGCCTTATCCCGAACCTAGTCAGATACTGCTCCTGCAAGGGTGTCTGAAAGCTCAGTTATCAGATCCCTTTGGACAGTAAAGTGTGCCAAGAAGTTCAAGGACCTAATAGCGAAGGTCACTGAAGCAAAGACCCGCTTCCCAAATATGTCCATCATATGGGACTCTCGGTTAGGAGTAGGGACAGTTGTACTCTCCTCGGCTAGTTACGTTTTGGTGGCTGCCACCACTACCATGGCATCCACTGCTACACCCTTTGACCAGTGGGGCTGATCTTCTGAGGCTGACAAGATTTTATCAGATCCCCGGGAAATAGGCTCTATGGAGTCAGGAGCCATTCCATGCTCACTGAACAATTAGCTTAACTAGGTAATCAGTGGGCGAGGTCATCCAAGAAGTAGATGGGTGAGCACAAAAAGCTTGCAAGAACACACATTCCTCGGAGGATGGGTTTGAGGGCTTCCAATCACACCTCGGTTTCAATACTTATAGGATGTCTCCAAAGGAGACACAAATCTTCAGGGGATGACAATGGGGAACCTTCCCCTTCATCATAATCCATGTCTTCTGTGATTGACTCTTCAGGAGAATTTAGGTGCTTCCTCTTGCATGTCCTCTTACACGGTGCTTCCTCAGAGAGAAGTTCTGAGGAAGACTCCAAAAAGGAGGGAACCTAAACAGAGATGCTTTGCAGCTCTTGTGCCCACTTTCCCGATGTAGTAGATTGCAACAACTGCAAACCAGGGTATACACAGATATGACACTCCAAAGAGAAAGTAATACAGCTGGGTGCCTGCCGAGGCTAATGTTCTCTCCAAGATCTGGAAGGCAGGTCCACTTGAAGAGGGATGGGAGCCCAGAATAGAGAAAGACAACCTCGAAACAGGTGTCACACCCTGGTCTAATGAACCACCCTCCAGAACGGGAGCCAGAGAAGGGTTTGAAACTTCCATGGTTCCAAGAGCCAAAAACGCTCCAGTGAAAACAATTGCAACAACAGAAATGGCCCTGGAACCAACAGCCGAACCATGGTCCTGGATGTACAACGGATCCAAAAGAGCAGACGACAACAGAGATGACCCTGCTGCCGAGGTAAGGTCCACCACTGGCACAGAGGTAGCTGGTACCAAGAGCATCAAAGTGAAGGGCTCCAAACCTTGGAAAGAGGTCGTAGTATAAACTGGTTGATTCCTAGGAGAATAAGCCTCAGCTCCAGAAGGGAGACAGGACTGCATAAGTGCAGGAAGACCCCTGGCTGCCAAAAGCTGGTACACCAATCTATGTCCACTTCCGAGAGACTCCTGGAGAAACAGATCAACATTTCCGAAGGGGACTCAGGTCTATCAAGAAAGGGGCTGGGGAGTTAACCCAAGAAGGGGTCTACCGAAGGAGAATATATAGACCCGGGAACCATAAGCAATTCAACTTTCGGCACTATCAGTTGTGCAGAAGGGGAAACCTGGACTGAATAAGAAATGAGAGATGCTGGAGCAGAAACTATTGTCGGTGCCAAAGAGGTCGTCGGTGCAGAGGTAGAGGGTGCTGAAATAGTCTGTATTGGTGCAATGACTGTTGGAACCAAGGGGGACTGAGTCACTACTGGAGCCGAAGTCTCTGATCCAGTCAATTTTGGAGATTTAACTCTTGGTTCCATAAAGACAAGCCAGAACCTGCGATTTGTGAGACTTTTCTTCCTGTGCTGAAGGTGAGAATGGCACAGAATGCCTTCTTTTTTTTTGACTCTGACTTAGAAGAGTTTGAAGTCTTAGCCTTACAGAGGGCTTCATCAAACGGATACTTTAACAAACCTTTTAAAATAAGCTCGTTACGTCTTTCTGCTAATGTACGGGCACCGAAGCCCTGACAAATTTTACAAACAATTTCAAGGTGGGGGGCGCCCAGACAGTAAACACAGGAAAGATGCTCATCTGAATTGGGCATCTCTCTGTCAAAATTGTGACACTGTTTAAAGCCGGATGTTCCTTTTTGTTTTTCTGTCATATTCAGTCACACTCAGAGAGACACCCAAAATAGGAGAATGGGGGAAAAAAGAAGGAATAGTTTTTTTTTTTTTTTTAAATTACCAGGAATGGTATAGCAGGAATGCCCGAAAGGGTAAAAAGGAAAGAAGAAAGTACAGTTGTGCACACTTACCATAAATGTAGATGTTCGAGTGTATTCACTGTTGCAGTCATCACATTTGGGTTATCTGCTTGCAGTAGCCCTCAGTCGGCCAGATTATCAAAGTCTTGGGTCCTGCGTCGGTTGCTGTCTCATCTTCCATGTCAGGTAGTCAGGGGTATAAAGCATGCAGCCAACCCCATTACATCAGTTTTTCTTGCCCCAGATGTCAGGTGCCCCCATAATGGGAAGTATTATATACAAGGTTACACCTCCAACAAAAAAGCAAATACACCAAAAAGCTATTAAGCATACTAAACAAGAATAGAGGTATAGTCAATAGAAGTCAGGGGGCTGGAGGGAGTGTAACCAGGACTGCAACAGTGAATGCACTCTAACATCTACATTTATGGAAAGTGTACACAGCTGTACTATGTTCTTCATGTTTCACTTTTGCAGTCATCACATTTGAGTAGATTCCCAAAGCTAAGGATGGGAGGAGGAATTTAGATACCATTAGGACCAGCTATAAGGCCCTGCAAGATTGCAGTGGCAAAACCAGCTCTGGATTTAGCGAAAATTGGCAAATCGTAACGCTTGGTGAAAATATGTACAGAACTCCAGGTAGCAGCTTCTAGGGTGTCTCTGGTAGGGACACCTCTGAGAAAGGCTGTAGAGGTAGATGCAGCCCTGGTTAAGTGTGGTATTATCCCCCGTGGGATAGGTTTTCCATGGTGCTTATAGCAGAAATGAATGCAATGGCCTATCCATTTAGAAATGGTTTTGTTTTGAAATGGCTTTCCCCCCTGCCCCTGCAGCAAATGCCACCAGCAGCTGTTCAGATTTCCTTTGAGGTTTAGTCCTGTCCATGTAAAATCTAAGTTGTCTGTGCACATCTAAGGAGTGCAGTATCCATTCCCCTTTGTTCTGTGGATTGGAAAAGAAGGCTGGCAAATGAATGGACCGAAGAGCTACACTGGATACTACCTTGGGCATGAAGGAGGAATTGGTCCTGAGGGACACCCGGTCCTCATGAAAGATGATGAAAGGCTCCACTGCCATAAGGGCCTGTAATTCAAACACCCTTCTTGCTAAAGTGACTGCTAAAAGGAAGGCAGTTTTCCAGGAAAGGAATTTTCACTCTGCACTTGCAGCTGGTTAAAAAAGGAGGTAGAGTGAGTTTTTCCGGTTTACTATTAAAAGGTCGAACGGCACTCCGAATGTCGTATAGTCGACAACGGAAGGTCGTAAATGTCGAATGTCGAAGTCAAAAAATCAATCGAGGAACGGTGTTAACATGGGTTGAGGTAGGTGTTCGTATTATTCTGAACTACAAACATCTCCCCTACCTCGACCCATGTTGAAACCCATTCCTAGATTGTTTTTTTGAGTTCGCGATCAGCAGTTTCGACCTTCCGTTGTCAACTATACGACATTCGAAGGAGTGCCGTTCGACCTTTTAATAGTAAAACGCTTTTCCAATACAAAGTTAAGGTCCCAGGCTGCAGCTGGGACTCTCCTGGGTGGTCTTAAGTTTGTGGCCCCTCTGAGGAACTGCTTGAGCAGTGGATGAGAAAAGAGTGGTGGTTTTGTGTTGTAATGAGCTGAAATGGCTGAGGCATGAACTTTGGAGGAAAAGGAAAGGCCCTTGTGAAGCATCTCAGTTAAGTATTGGAGAATCTGAGGTAAATTGGGCACTGCTGTGCCCATCCCCTGAGTTTGGTTCCAGGAACAGAATCTTTTCCATTTTTCAGCATAAGATTTTCTAGTACTAGGCCTCCTTGCCTCCAGAATGACATCCAACATCTGTTTACTGAGGGATGGTGACTGAGAGATCAGGTAATTAGCTAGGCTGCCAGGTTCAGTGTTTGAAGCTGAGGATATAGAATCTGGCCCTCCTGCTGGGACAGCAGGGTAGGAGTGTGAGGCAGGTGCCATGGTGCCAGCAGTGACACACTGCGCAGGAGGGGGCACCAATGTTGGCAAGGCCAGTCTGGTGCAATCAGTATTGTCCCTGGTTTGTCCTGTTTGATCTTTAGTAGTACTTTGGAGAGGAGAGGCAAAGGAGGAAAGGCATAAACTGATAGATTTTTCCAGTTGAAGGACAGGGCATCCACTTTCCAAGCTTGTTTGTTGGGAATCCTTGTGAAGAATTTGTCCAAATGGTAGTTCTGGGGGGAGGCAAACAGGTCTATATCTGGGCTCCCCCATCTGTTTATCAACATGTTGAAAGTCTTTGGTTCCAGTTTCCACTCGTGTGGGTCCATGAGATTTCTGCTTAGGTCGTCTTCCAGTGTATTTAGCTTTCCTGGCAAGAACTGAGCCTGTAGATGCACTTGGTAGCTCAAGGCTGTGATCCACAGAGCCATGGCTAGTCTGCAGAGGGGATATTAATGGGAACCCCCCCTGCTTATGTACCACATAACAGTGCTGTTGTCTGTCTTTACCATTAATGGTCCTGGAATAATGTTGTCCTTGAAGGCTGTCAGAGCATTCTGTACAGCTAACATTTATTTTTGATTGATATGTAGGTGCACTTGACTTGGGTTCCATTTGCCCTGAATGCACTTCCCTGCCAGGAGAGCCCCTCATGCATAATCTGATGAGTCTGTTGTTAGGGTTTGGGTGGTAGGGGGTAGGAGTGAATGGTAGTCCCTTGTTTTGGTGGCAGGCCTCTGCCCAAAGGAACTCTAACTGTAAACAAGTTATGATAGGAATCATTCCTTCTAGATCCTGAGAATGTTGACACCATAAGCTTTTTAGATACCCTTGTAGTTTCCTCATATGCATTCTTGCATATGGAATTAGGAGAATGCAGGAGGCCATGAACCCCAAGGCTTGCAGTACTTGTCTTGCAGATAGTAGGGTTTTTGTGGCCATTAGTTTGAAGTAAGCTGTCAAATGAATTTGTTTCTGTGACATGAGGAAAGCCATCTGGGAAGTTGTGTTCAACCTTGCTCCCAGGAATATAATTTGTTGACAGGGTACAAGATGTGATTTATTTTTGTTTATGGTGTACCCCAGACAAGTTAGCACCTTTTGTACAAACACCAGATGATTCAAAAGTATGTCCTGGCTTTCTGCCTGAATTAGACAATCATCCAGGTATGGGTATATTTGGATATTTCTTTGCCTGCAAAATGCAATGACTGGAGCTAGGCACTTTGTGAATAGCCTGGATGCAGTAGATAAGCCAAAGGGCAGTGCAGAGAACTGATAGTGCATGTAGCCTGCTTTGAAGCATATGTATCTTCTGCAAGATTCCCTGATTGGGATGTGCAGGTAGGCTTCCTTTAAATCCAGTGTTGCTAACCAGGCATCCTTACCTAGCATAGGAAGCAACTGGTGAAGAGTTAGCATCTTGAATTTTTGGGATCACCAAAAAGGTGTTTAGGATACAAAGGTCCAGGACAAGACGCCATGAGTTGTCTTTTCTGGGTACCAGGAAAAGTCTTGAGTAGAAACCTTGTCCCTTTTCCTCTTCTGGTACAGTTTGAATAGCCCTTATACTTAAGAGAGAGAGTACTTGTGTTTGAGCCTGTGTCCACTGATTTGGAGGTAGATCTGGCCAACCCTTTGGGATTGGTAACGTGTGGAAGTGAAATCTGTATCCTTGGGATACTATATTTAAAACCCATTTGTCCTAGGTAATGAGTTCCCAGTTTTTTGCCTGCAGGGCAAGCTTTCCTCCTAAAGGAGCAGTCAGATGAGAAGGGCTTGGAAGTTTTAAAGTTAAGTCATTGAGACAGTTTACCATAGGGGGAGTCTTACTACTCCCGAATTTGGAAGTGGGAGCCCCCCACTGCTTAGTCCTGTCGTGACCTTGGGACTGAAGCCCGGGTGTTCTGATGGTTCTGGGTTTGGACTGAGAAGGCCTGGAAGAGGCAGAAAAGGACCAATTCTTAGAGGGCCAATGCCACTAAATCTTGGAGGCTGTACTTGTAAGAAATCTTTAACAGTTTGCATAGATTTAGTTTTTTCCTCCAACTTTTTAAGTACTACTTCTGCTTTGTTGCCAAACAGGCGGTCATGATTTAAGGTAGCATCCAGCAATTTAGCTTTAACATGATCTGGCAAAGATTGCTCCTTGAGTAAAGCATGCCTTCCAAGTACAGACCCAGTGACAGCAGCCCTGCAAGATGCCTCTAGTGAATCAAAACCATATTGCAAAGTATGTTTTCCAACTTGTTCAGCAGAATGCATTAAATCCTGTAAATCCTTATTTTCAGCACAGTCAGGAATCAACATCATTTTCTGTTTAAGCAATCCAATAATATGCTGCTGATACTTTAACACATGAAACTGGCAGTTTAAGGCCCTAATGGCTAAGGGTGCATAAGTGTACACCTTCTTACCCCATCTATCCAGCACCCTGGAATCTCTATCAGAGGGGGTAGGATTTTTGGCAGTAGTAGCCTTAATGCCCTTGGGTCCCTGTGAAATGGTCTCAGGATCTACAGTAGGATTTTTAAAAAGGAACTTGTGAGAGTCAGGAACCCTATAATATCTATTAGGTTTTCTGGGAGCAGGAGGTAAAGACTCAGGGGCCAAGTTAAGATTCGAAAAGGCATAATCAACAATGTCCAGTATACGGGGGATAGCTAAAGGCCTGTGTTGGGGCAGGAGTAAGAAATCCCTAAGCCTCTTTTTAGAGTCAGAGTAATCCTGGCTTTCCCAACGAAAATGCTCCCTAAGAGTACTCAAGGTTTCACCAAAAGAGAAATCCTGTGGAGGGGAAGCAGAGGGAATAGAGTCCTCTGCATCAGAATCCTCATAGGTAGATAAGGGTAAAATCCTGGTCATCAGAGGAAAGAGAAATTTCAGAATCCTGATCAGGAGTATCATAAGCAAATTCACTCCTAGGTCTCTTAGAGGGGGAAGGTTGGCCTCCCCTGATTAAAGTAATAAGGTCTTCAGCCATTCTTATAATTAGTTTTTTTAGGCATAGAGGCCTGACCATGCAGTCTGGGCATCTGTTTTCTAGGCATGGATCGAGTTTTAGGCCTTGAAGAAGAAGATGGCGTCAGTTTAATATGCAAGTCAGTAGCCCTGAATACACCCCCAAAAGCCGGTGCCTGCACAGCAGCTCCGGACCCATCCAAGGTAGAGACATTCGCAGGTTCCACAGTTGAAGCATCTCGCAGCATACCAGACTCCGAATGGGTCTCAGTAGGGACCTGCGAATCTGAAGTAGCGGGTATCAGGGGCTGCGAAAGAGCCTCACTGAGTACCGGCGAACTGGTGACTAGCTTAGGAGAAGCATCGTCTGCAGCTTTGGACCTAGGCAGCCTGTCTCTGTCTTTATCTTTGCATTTTTTCAGAATGTCGGTAGTCGGGTGGCTTACTGAAGACATATCTGGATAACTGAACTGAATACCAAAATATTTAGAAGCGTAAATATACCAACGACAAATAATTTGTTGTTTAAATAAGTCACAAAACAGACAGCGAGGTACATCGTGGTCAGGGCCTAGGCAAGGAATACAGTACGAATTAAAATCTTTATGAGGTATTTGCTTTCCACAAGAAATACAATTATTGACTTTTACTGACATCGGTTTAGAGCAAGAAAAAGTTTCCCCTATGGGGTACTTGGCTTTAGTTGAAGATTTCGGTTCTGAAACTCGAAAACGAAAATTTCAGGAGTCGGTCGACCGGCACTTGCGAACTGCTTCTGCTTCGGGCACCACACGGCAAGAAAGACAGATGTAAAGGTGTCGGCTGCATGCTTTATACCCCTGACTACCTGACGGTATAGAAGATGAGACAGCAACCGACACAGGACCCAAGACTGATAATCTGGCCGACTGAGGGCTACTGCAAGCAGATAACCCAAATGTGATGACTGCAACAGTGAAACACGAAGAACATCACATCAACAATGGTATTTAAGGATTATCTATGGGAAAAGGAGAGAGAAAGAGAAAGGGAAGGTAAGTTACCAATGAAGGTAACAAGAAACACCGTTGGGTAAAAGGCAGTGGGTAGAAAAAGTAACCACAGTCAAAAACACACTCAGAAAAACAGTGAGGGAATCAAGAAAAGACTAAACAAGAGTTTACTACCAAATAACTAATGAAAGACCAGTAAATATAAGCAGTTAGCTGAGAGTATCAGCTGATGCGTCCAATTTTCAGAGCGGCAAACGTGACATGGGGTAATGGGGAAAGTGGTATTGTGGGTACACAGCCTTAGCTCTGGAGTTTTTGGCTGGTGCGAGCTATGTATAACAGCCGAGTTGGTTCCAAGACGTAGGAAATGAACCCATCAGTCAAGAATTAATGAAGGATGACAACATCAGATGTTACCTACTCCTAACCTCTTCAGGGTCATGTACTGAGTTCAGGGACGTGTTTTAGCACAACTTTACCCCCCCACCATGTATTCCCTCTGGTTGCCACTCATGCCTTGTGGTGCTGTTCTACACATGGAAGACTGGTTATTTGACAGCTAATCTTGCCCCTTTTGGTACACACACTGTTGCAGGACATTAGTACCAGGCCTATATATTGCTTTTGTTTTGTCATTGCATTGCTAACTGCATTTTGCTCCACCAGGGCCTGTACATCCATCCTGTGTAGCAAAAACTTGTAATTACCTTTGCTTTTGTCTTTTGCTTTACTGCAGTCATCTTCTGCTTTTATTATTATTATTATGATTATATTATTATTATCTCTCCTTTGTTGTTATATTTCTATGCATCTGCATTAACATTTTATACAGTGTTGACTGCGATCAGGCTGCATTTGTGCTCCTTTTCACTATGCAGCAGCATTATAAAATTTCCTTTATCCTAATCAGAAATTTTGTTAATCTATTACTTAATTTACTTTTCATGCTTATGCATATGTTTATTACTGCAGTTGTAGGTATAGGCATACGTTAATGTAACAAGTATTTTATACTGCACGTGTGTGCATATTGTTTCTGTTTATATTGGTTTCTGTGTTGTATTGTGTACATTTATTTATGGATATGCTCATATTCTAGTAATGCATCATAAGTGCAGATTTGTGTTGAGTTTGTACACAAGCGTGTTTCAGGTTTTCTGGAATTTGTCAGAATTTTCTTTTATGTTCACTTATGTACGTGTGTGGATTTGTTTACGGGTATTAGTTTTGTACTGTGGTTGGGTTTTACATGTTAAGTAGCTGTGTTTGTATTTTATATTGTGAATGTTATGTTATATTTTGTGCTTTTTGCTTTGTGAGTAGGATTACTGAGAATCTGTTCTGACACATTTATTTTCTGTTTGTGTGTGCTTTTGGAACACGTCTGTCTGTTATTTTGTTTCTAGTACAATGTATAACTGCAGCAGTGCGGTGCACTCGGTATACCAACTGTTTAAGTAGATCAGTCTTTTAATCCATAGTGCAGTATAGTTGTATTTTGTTCCAAGTTAGTTAGGATGACATGGGTTGACTTTTATTTACTTAGCTTTTTAAATTATTGATTGTTAAAATATTTGTATCACTCTTCCACCAAGGTGACTGCAGACTGCTTTCTGTGTCAGTAGGGAATTGTTTTGCTTAAACTTTTTTCTTTTTTTCCCTTCCTTTCCCTTGGTTGCCAATTGAGCTTACCCAACTGGCATATTCTTTCCTTGGAGGTTAGAGTCCTACAGCCCATTCACTCTTCCATAGGGCAAGGACAGAATGGTGAGAGGGTGACATTATCTCTCCCTAGCTCTCTCTTAGGAGTTTTCTACTTATTACCCTCTCACTTCCTACTGCGCTTGGCTGCTACATCCTAGTGAATGGTGTACAATGGGCATATGGAAAGGAATGTTACCAAAGTCTGAGAGTGGTGCCCCCTAACTAGACCTCCTCTTGAAGTCAAAGTGCCTTCAATGATCTCTGTTTTCAACTGGAATTAAACATGGAGCTCACACTCCAGGAATGCATACCCCAATCCCCACCCCCCTCAAAACAAGGCAACCATGCTGTGGCTTGTCTTTCTTCACTTATCCCCTTTGTCAGTTCTTCCAGTGACTGTTGTTAAATGAATTTATGTCACTTGGATCATAGTTAAGGTTTTATCCCTGTTTGCAAGTGCAGTTAGTTTTTGTTTTCATTTTTTACTTGTTTTTCTGTCTTTAAATGGTTTCTTTAAGATCATGCCTTTTCTTTTGTCTTTTTTTGTAACTTTTGTGATGTCTTGTTCATCAGTTTTTCTGATTTCCTTTGACATTTGTTTGAGGAGGGAGCTTCTTCATTTTTACTCTTTTTATAATGTCTTTTTCACCACTTTTTCTGTAGGTTTGTTTTCTCTCTCTTCTTGACACTTGTTTTTTTATTTGTTACTATGTGTCATGACCGCAAAATTCATAACTGAGTGGTTGACTCCAAGAATTATATACTGAAAGCTGTAAGCATTTAAAATATTTTGAAGGTCATTATGACTGCAGTGATGTGTTTTTATAGGGGGGTTACTTTTCCCGAGTTGGGAGTTGTGGTCTCCACATGTCTGCCATTTATATGTAGTAACAGAGACTACTATAGTGTAGAATTTGTGGGGTACACACAGATTTTAGAATCTCGCATTTAGCACTCATTAAATGAGCCTGTCCTTTCATCATCCGTATCTTAAGAATATTCTGGAAGTCCATGGAATTCTCGAAAGTTTTCTCCAAAGCTACAGTTCAAAATATCAATTTTTTGGTGCACAGGGGGAGATTACCTCTCATTTACTCACTAGTACTCTCTCAGAGACCAAATCTTGCAGCGATATGTTCTTACAGGTATAAAAAAAAAAAAAAAAGTTATGTACTTACCATAACATTCCATCTGAGTTGTTGCTCTTCATTTGTCTTCAACCTATGGGACTCTGATCCGGCACGGATCCAACTCAGCTGCACACTCCAGCATCGGAGCCAAAATAAAAGCTCCTCGCCTACCCATAATGGCCCGCTCTCCTGCTTCCCCTCAGATCGAGTTTGGTGCAGGACAGCACCATCCAACCCACAACAGAAAAAACTTAACCCCTGACTATTAAAGGGATAGATATACACCAGACTCAACCCACACCAAGAAGAATCCAAGCCTGCATCTGACCAGTCCACAACACAGCCCAAAGACAGTGGGAAGGAGGAAGGGACGGTTGAAGACAAATGAAAAGCAATAACTGAGATGGAATGTTATGGTAAGTACATAACTTATTTATAGGTTCATAGGTGTGTACTAGGCTAATGACCCTGGAGCCTTTACAAGCCTAGCCCATGGGATTACCCTGACATCATGCCACTCAACCTTAGTTCCCAGTGTCTCTGCTGAGTAGAGCCACTGGAAGATCCCAGGGTGAATTTTCTATTTCCCATCCACTCATCCAAGATTTCTCTTCAAGAGGGCCAGTGAGCTGCTCTGCTTGACATGTATGGGAAGTCTATTCCATAGCATGGGCAGTCTCTGGGTTATGAACCTGCCCCTCCAGCATGTTCTGTTGATTGTGGTAATGAGGTCTCTGGAGCGTGTGGTGCAGAGGGATTGGGATTTCTTTAGATGTAGCATTTCTAACAGAGCTGGGTCCAACACAGCTTTGTAAGTCAAGCAGAGATCGCCTCTAAGTAGGTGATATGAGACGGAGAATAGTTGGAGTTTTTTTGAGTCTGTCCATACAGGACAAGTGTTTAAGGCCTAGGATCCTCTTTGTGAGGTACTTTTGCAGCCTCTCCGGTTGTTGCAGGTGTCTAGTGAGGTACATGTCAAATGGGGCATTGTACTCGATGACTGGCCTAATGAGGGAAGAGTAGAGGGAGACAATGACCTCTTTTTTCCTGGAAGCAAAACCCTTAGTAATGAGATGTGTCACATAGGACGACTTTCTGACCACAGTGGCAATGTGGTGGTCAAAAGTGAGGTTGCCATCAACCTGTGTTCCCAGATAGCTTATAACGCCTTCTGCATTCAGTGGACTATCATCAAAGTGGTAATGCAAGGGAATAGGGTTTTTCCCAAAGGGGATGATGACATTTTTTGGCATTGAGCTTAAGGCCATGGTTCTGACACCAGTCGTTGGTCTCAGTGAGGCTTTTCTGTAGAATGTCAACATCACTTGGGGAGTTGATAATTGCTCCCAACTTGCAATCATCTGTGAACTTTGTCAGACAGAGTCCCTTCGTGTTGGCCTGGACTTCAGAGAAGTATACACCAAACAGGAGAGGGCCTAGGACCGAACCCTGTGGGATTCCACTCGTGATTGGTCAGCAGTCTGACTTGGAGTCGGCTACTTTCGCACTGTGGGCTCTATCTGTGAGCCAGTTTGCAACCCACCTAGTGATATATGGGTTGATGCCTAGCTTAGTGAGTTTTTCTATGATTCCTGAGTGGGGAATGGTATCAAAGGACTTGGCCAGATCAAGGTGACTGTATGAACCACCTTGCCTTCATCCACAGCTCTGGTGACTGACTCAAAGAAGTCAACCAGGTTGAGCAGGCATGAGCTACCCTTTAGAAAAAACAAACTGTGTGGGATCCAGTTTGGAGATTCCCTATATCCTTGTTTATTAGGTCCATGATGATGGACGGCGCAGTGGTAGCGTTGTTGCCTCACAGCAATATGTTCTCTGGTTCGATTCTCGGCTGGGGTGCCTTCTGTGTGGAGTCTGCATGTCCTCCCTGCGTTCATGTGGGTTTCCTCCAGGTGCTCCGGTTTCCTTCCACGTTTACAAAGACATGCATCTGGAGCCTTTCTCCCTGGGCCTCCGCTGAAAATTGGCTTTGTCCCAAACAGCCTGTAGTTGAACAGGGTACACAGATGAGGTGCCAGTTCACTCTGTAGTTCATGTAGAACACAGCCAGGGATATTGTCAGGTCCCATAGAAGCTGTATTTCTTGGCCTTGGACAGTGCTGTTTTAACCTGTGCAGCAGTAATACTGGGTGCCTGGCAATCTACTGGTATTGTTATTGTTTTTTTTGGGGGGGAGTAAAGTTGGCAATGAATCTGTCAGCCAGTATATAGGCAATATCTGTTGGCTCGATATAGGCGGTACCATTGCGCAGTAGTTCAGAGCAAATCTGGGTACTGCCGTGGAGATTCTTTACATAACTATAGAAGGCCTTGTGGTTGTCTTTACTATCTGCTGCAATCCTGTTTTCATAGCTAGTTTTAAAGGATTTGATGAGGGATCTCAACTTTTTATTGAGGCTGATAAGGCAGTTTTTCTAGTCTTGGGACTTCACCTTATTCCGCATCAGTTTCCTCCTTCTGCTATAGACTTTGTTTATGACAGGGGACCACCAGATTGGCTTCCTTTTTTTGGAGGAGAGTGTCTTGGTTCTATTGGGTATGGCGAGATTCATGCATTTGTGTTCCTGTTTGTACAGTGTACTGGTGCAAGATTCGGCAGTCATGCAACTATTCACCATTTGCATGGGTGCCGTGAAGTTAGGCACCTCTGTTTTTAGGAGCCCAAAGTTAGCTTTGGAGAAGTTTTTCATGGTGGTTAGCTTTTGTGGGGGGAGTGGGAGGGATGTGTATTGCCAAGGTGATGAGTTTGTGGTCGGATCTAACCAGGGAAGAGTTGACTACTGGTGTAGAGCAAAGGTCGCCCATGTTAGTAATGACCAGGTCAAGGATGTTGCTACCTAAAGTGGAGGTAAGAATGAGCTGGTCCAGGGCATTGGAATTAATGAATTCCAGGAAATGTTGGGCAAGTGTATTGCAACATGAGTTTTCCCAGTTAATGGAGGAGTAGCTGAAGTCGCCCATTATGAGAATGTTAGGTTGGACCCTAATATTCTCCAGGGTGCTTAGGAAAGTGCAGTAAATCTTGGTAGATGGTTGGAGACCTACAGCAGGCTACAGCCTGAAATGCTGTCTTACCCAAGGTTAGCTGCACCTGAAGTATCTTTCATGCGTTACGCTGGGCTACCAGTCTGGAGGCATGTGTATCCTTTATGAATATGGAAACACCACCCGCTTTTGGAGCTTCGGTCAAAGTTCTGGGGCCAAAAGGTGTGGAATGAGGTATAGCGTGGTAGTGCAGGGGTGCTTTCTGCTGCTTAAACCAAGTCTCTGTTACAGCACAAATGCCAATGTTCTCCATTTTGAGGAGCGCTTCCAGCGAATGCATTTTGAGATTTAAACTTCTAGTGTTGAGCAGCAGGACCCTCAGATTGCATTTGTTTGTAGCTGTTACGATGGTAATTTGGTCTCTGGAACACTGCCTAAAAAAGGCACTATAGGGTTGGCCAGTATCCAGAAGCCCAAAGTTGACAGATGCAGGCCATCTCTGGCAAAGCATCGAGGTCTGTCAATGATGTCATTCCAGGCAAACAGGTACTGACTCCCCTTAGAATGACACCAGAAACTTAGCCAATTGTTGAATTCCATAATTTTCTGCTTATCTGAAGTTGTTTTTCATTTGGTCTTCAACCTATGGGACACAGTCCCTAGCTACCAAAACACTTGGGAGGCCCTCATGGAAGGATGTTCCACAGCACTGCAGAGCCAATGGACACCTTGTTCCTAGACAGAATGTCCAATTTGTAATGGGAGATAGGCGTATTCAAAAAGGACCAAGTAGCATCCAAACAAATATCATCAATAGGAACACAGTAGACACTGACCTGGTAGAATGCACCTGGACAGGGCCAGGCAAGGGCAAACCTTTGGAACAATAAGCCGTAGTGATGCAGCTGAAATCCAATGGGCAAGGGTGACCTTAGAAATAGGCTTTTCTAAACTGGGCTTAGAAAAGGATACAAAAAGTTGCACAGACTTTCGAAGATTTTTAGTTCTATCCAAATAAAAACACAGCTGTCTGTGGACATCAAGCAAATGTAATCTGTATTTCCCACTGTACTGAAAATTTGGGAAGAAAACTGGTAAATTAATCACTGGATTGATATTTGCTTCAGTGGACACCTTTAGAATAAAGAGGGGCTGGTATGAAAAGTCACTCTGTCCTTATGGAAGACAAGATAAAGGGATTTAACTGACAATGCCTGCAATTCAGATACCTGCTTGGCAGAAGCGATGGCCACCAAGAAGGCAACCTTCCAAGATAAAAATTGTGTAATCCACAGTTGCAGCTGGTTCAAAAGGAGGAGAGACTAAGGCCTGTAAAACCAAAGTGAGATCCCAAGGGGTGTGGGGTCCTTGATTGGTGGCCTGAGGGGAAATGTACCCTTCAAAAAAGATTTGCATAGTTTGGAAGAAGCCAGAGAAGTGGAATTTTCCCCAATGTGGAAATTTGAGGTGGCTGTCAATTGAACTTTAATCATAGAAAAACTAGCCCCGTTGTGGAAAGTATGGGTTAGGAAATCTAAAATTACAGAAATAGGGGCTGTAAACAGATCCAATTTATGGTGTGACCCCCAAATGGAAAAATGTTTCCATTTACTGGAGTAGATTTTCCTAGTAAAGGCCTTATGTGCTGCAACCAAAATGTTTCTCACTGGTGATAACAGCCCAGCAGTCCTAGCCATCAAAGGAAATAGAGCAGCCAAATGGAAAGCTTCAGGCTAAGTCTGGATGTGGAACCCCTGACAGGTAAGAGATGAGATCTGGAACTGGACCCAGAGTCCAGGGAGACCACACTAGATGAGACCACAGAGTGGGGTACCAAACTTGGTGAGGCCAGAAGGGGGAATGAGAATGACCTTGCTCTTCAACTGTTGTGTTTTCTGAAGAAACTTGGGGATTAGAGGTAAAGCAGGGTAACCATAAAGTAGACTGGAGGGCCAAGCATGGACTAGAGTTGTCTCCGGGTGACTCCCTCGGAAGGGGGGATTAGGGTGAAAAACACGCTGCATTTTGCATGGTTAGGAAAGGCAAAGAGATCGCAACAAGGATAACTCCACAGCCAAAAAATCATTTCCACCACTGAAGGATTCAGAGACCACTCAGAGCATCAGACTGGTTCTGCTAAGCCAGTCTGCTAGAATGTTGGCCTTCCTCGGAATGTGCGTTGCCACCCGAAAACATTTGGAAGAAATTGCCCACTCCCAAAATCTCATGCCCTTGCAAGCAAAGGGGATAAGATCTGGTCCCCCCTGTTTGTTGATATACCAGACAACAGATATGTTGTCCATCTGGATAGCAACTGTCCCAGTGGGAAGAAAGGCCTGAAGGGCTTGCAATGCCAGAAGCACCACTCATATCCAGGACACTGATATGCATATCGGTATACAAGGGGGACCATGTGTCTTGCATAGTCCGTCCCATGCAATGCCCCCACCACCACCTGAGCTGGGAGGCGTCCATGGTCACCATGATCGAGGGGGAAGGAAGAACAAATTGGTGGCCCAGAGACCAAAGCCCCCACCAAAGAGAATCCTGACAGGCCCGGGACAATCGAACCAGATACGAGAGAGGAAGGACGAATAGAGACTACTGTACTGCTAGGGTCCACTGCAGAACCCTCATGTGTAGGCGAGCAGTTGGTAATAGGTTAGCATGGCCACCATGGACCACAACGCCTGGAGAACCATACTTGCTGGGGGTTACAGGGTTTGAAAAAGAGACTTCAAATGATGTTGGAGCAACTGTAACCTGTCTTGAAGCAGAAACACCCTGCCTTGCAACCTGTCCAACCGAGCACCTATAAAATAGAACACTTGAACTGGTTCCAAATTCGATTTGGCCAGATTGATCATTATGCCCAGGGAATGAGCTAAACGAAGAAGGCAATCCTTGCTTTGAAGTCGATGCCTGGTGAGAGTGGAGAGGACCCAATCGTCCAGGTAAGGGAAGACCTGAAATCCTTGCAGTCTCAAGTGAGCCACCACTACCACCATCACTTTGGTAAACACCCAGGGGGCTGTCGTAAGTCCAAAGAGGAGTATTCTGAACTGGAAATGATTGGCTCCCAGCTGGAATCGAAGGAAACTTCTGGAGCGCCTGTTCATTTTTATGCGATATTACCCATCCTGAAGGTCCAATGAGCGCATCCAGTCGTTGCTCTGCAAAAAGGGCAGAATGGATTATAGAGTGACCATCCTAAACTTGGTTTTGGCAATGGACAGGTTCAGGGCAGTAAGCTCCAGTATGGGTCTGAAGTCCCCAATTTTCTTTGGTACCAAAGAAAGCCTGGAATAAATGCCTGATCCGGACTGGTATGGGGGAACAGGCTGGATGACTCGCTTTTCAAGTAGCCTGGCTATTTCTACTGCTGCTGCCTCCTGCTGACCGGGTGGAACATCTGGGAGGTTTCTCTTTGGAGTGAGGGGATGAAGACATGGGATGGAATAGCCCCTGGATATTATTTGAAGCACTCAATGATCATTTATGATGGACTCCAGGCTGTTGGTGCAGAGAGAGAGAAAGCTATTCCCTCTGACTGCCTCCAGAGTAAAGCAGTCGGGCAATCCCTCAAGATTGTTGAAAAGGTCTGTCCGAGAATGCATCTCAGGACGCTTGGTCCCTCAGACCCCCTCTGCTATGCGGCCATCTGTCATTTTCCCCTGCCCCTGGGGGAAAGCTCACCCTGAACGTCCTGGGAAAAGCCTTGAGACTTTTGAAACCACAACTGCTTTTCCCCACACCGTTTCCTAGAAGAGGTCAGTTGTGGGATAGAGAAGCAGATCCCGATTGCAGACAAGGGTTTCCCGTCTTTCTCACTCTGGGTAAGAGTGTCACAAACAGTAGGTCCAAGCAAAGTGGACCCCTCAAAGGGGGCATTCGTGAACAATGCCTTAAAGGGTTCCAAAAAAACACAAAGCCAGAGCCAGGTGTGCCACCTAATAGCAACTCCCATCCAGGCCACCCTCGAGGTACCCTTAGTCTCATGAGAAATTAGCCTCATGGACGTGTTCGATATGGCTGTTAGGGGGCAAGTCAGGAAGAGAAGACCTTCTTCACCTCCTCTGACATGGACCCTGAGGCAGACGCAGAGAGTTCCTTAACCAGGTCTCTCTGCAGTCTGGTAACATGTGCCAAATAGGTCAACGCATGTACAGCAAAGATGGAGTGTACACTTGCCTCCCAAAGCAGCCCATCGCCCTACAGTCCCTGTCTGTAGGGCAGACCAAGGAGCTTTCTTGGGACAGCTCCTTCTTGGTGGCCGCCAGTGCCACCATGGCATTGACTGGGGAACCCTTGGACCAATGGGCCATGTCCAAGGGGGCACTTAGGAATGGGCTCAATCATGTCCGGTTCCTTCAATGCCCTGCGGGAGATGAGTGCCACTGAGGGCTCCACTGGGGGGGGGGGGGTACCCAAGATGTAGGTGGCCCTGTGCCAAATGCCTCCAGGAATACGGACTCATCCGGGTTGGCTTTAAGGGACAACCACCCACCTCTCTGATGCAAGATCTCCATGATGTCCCCAAAGGAGATATTCAGGGGGTGATTGTGAGGAACCCTCCCCCTTCATCCAAATCCGTATCTTCAGTGAGGGATTCCGGGGGGAATCCAAGTGCCTCCTCTTACGTGTGGTCCTCAGGAGGATACTCTGGAGAGGACTCTAAAGCTTCAAAGGGGTTCCTGAATGGGATCCAGCACAGAAACAGAAAGAGCAAGGGCAGGCTCTGAACAGGAAAGTGTTAAGGCCCTCAAAGGAGCCGAGAGAACCCTCTCCACCACCTCAAAGGCTGAAAGGGAGCGGGCCTCAGAAGGCACTGGAGCAGAAGCTGCCAGTGTCAGGGCCTCCTAGACCATCACCCCCAGCACTGAAGGGGGCGTCAGAGCTGAGCTTCCCAGCGCCAAAGCCCCAAGAGGTAGGGGCAGCTCTGAAACCCTTCCAGCCAGCGCCAACCCCACGGAGTTGACACAGAAGCTATGATTCAGAGAGTCAGTAAGGTCCGATGACATCGGAGCCGAACCACTCAAGGTAACTGTCAGCGCAGAGGTACAAGTGACTATCGGTGCTAACACCTCAACACTGGGACACCTTGGGCCCAAGAACTCCAAAACCAAAGGTCAGATTGAAGGAGGAGAAATGGGTAAGAAACTGGGTTGCGTGCTTACAGCTCAAGAGGGGGATGGAACAGGCAAGACCCCCAGCTGTATCTGGGCCCAGAGAAACTCCATCATCCTGTCCACTTCGGCTTTAGACAGGCTGCAAGTGGATCAGACAGAAGAAGCCACCAACCCCAACCTGGAATGGTGCCAAGGAGAGCTAGGGGACACTGGTCAGGAACTCTCCAGCTCTGGTGAGAAACAGGGCGAACAGAGTCAAGGAGAGTCCTGAACCACCGCAGGCCTAGATTTGGCAGGAGGCTGCCAGGAGGAGCAGCAGACCAGGAGACATTTCTTATGATGATCCCCACTCCCTATGCCTGGCCTGGTCCCCGTCCCCAGACTTCCTGGCAGGAGTTTGAGTCCCAGAAGTGGAAGGGAGAGAAGGAGAAGCCTCAGAGGAAGGGGCCAAAATACCCTTCAAAATCAGTTTGTTCCTCCTGTCGATAAGCACACGTTGGTTGAAACCCACACAAATCAAACAGGAGGAAACCAGGTGGGCTGCTCCAAAGCACACCATGCCCAGAGTGTGGACATCAGACAGAGGAATCTTATGCCCACACTCCAGACATTTCTTGAACCCGGCTGGCTTTGGAAGTTTAGCCATGAGAACAAGACAGACACATGCACACTACCAGAAGACAAGAAAGGAAGAGAAGGAAAAAGGAGATTTATAAAAAGACAGAGAAAGCGCACCAACATGGAAAAAGAGAAAGGGTAGGAGGTTAAAAAGGGAGATCAAAAGAAAAAAGTAACCTACTATTGTACAAAATGCTGCTAAATAACTCTGGAGCAGCTCAGGACGTGGTGATCTTTGTTGTTTAAACGAGTGGCCAACTCGATATGAAAGGGGAGAGGGAGAGTGGGGCATTACATTTAGAGGAGGAGCTCGGATTTTGGCTCCGATGCTGGAGTATACAGCCGAGTCGGATCCATGCCTAATCAGAGTCCCATAGGTTGAAGACCAAATGAAAGACGACAACTTCAGATCACAGCTTTAACTGTATGGGCATTTGGTGATAATATAATGCCTTGAATTTTAAAATCATATCCACATTTTCCATAGCTTTCCTTTTGAGAAGCAAGCATGTATCAATTTCATGGCTCCCATCACTACCCGTTGGTATAATGGTTAAGGTCCTTGTCTCCCATGCACAAGGTACAAGATTCGATTCTAACCTCCGATCAATGCCTATTTGGAGTTTGCATTCTCCCTGTGTCTCTGAGGTTCTTCCCGCCTGCAAAAATATGCTGAATGTTTCCATCTCAAACTCACCAATGAATGCAGCTTTGGGCAGCAGCACAGACTCTACATGGTACCCTAACAGGGGGAAGAGATATACAGAACAATAGCTTTGGGCATCTACTCTGGTTCATAGGTTCATACTAGGCTATCTGCCCTGGGGCAATTATAAGCCTAGCCCGATTCTGTATGACTTATGCCACCCCTTGATTTGAGTATACTGTGCCCTTTTTAAGGTTTAGTTTACTGTGCCTCTGTCTAATAGTGACACGGGAGTAATCCCTGGGACAAACCTACGATCCCCCATCCACTTATCGAGATTCTTCTTGAAGAGATTCAGTGAGGTGCTCTGCCTCACATGAACTGGAATTCTATTCCAGAGCGAAGGGAGCCTCTGGGTTATGAACCTGTCCCTCCAGCAAGTTCTATTTATTTCTGTGCTGAGGTTCAAGTCCCTCGAGCGTGTGGCTCTAAGGGATTTAAATTTACTGAGGTGGAGCATGTCCATTAATTCTGGATTTGACATAGCTTTGTATGTCAGGCATAGATCGCCTCGAAGTAGGTGGTATGCAACTGAGTAGAGCTGGAGTTTTTTTAACCGAGCAGCATATGGCATCTGTTTGAGATCCATGATACTCTTGGTGAGATACTTTTGGGGTCTTTATAATTGCTGCAGGTGTCGGGTAAGGTACATCCCAAAAGGGGCACTGTATTCTATGATGGGCCTGATGAGGGATGAATAAAGGGGCACGATTACCTCTCTTGATCTAGATGTGAAACCCACCCTTCGTGATGAGGTGGGCTATGTGGAAGGTCTTTCTAACCACTTTGGCAATGTGGTTTTCAAAGGAGAGATTGCTATCAACTTGGGTCCCCAGGTCCCTAATAACTTTCTCTGTACTTTATGGGTTTCCGCCTATGTGGTAATTTGTGGGCACATTGTTTTTGCCAAAGAGTATGACTATACATTTTTTGGCATTTAGCTTTAAACCATGGCGCTGGCACCAGTTATCTGTCTCTGTGAGACCTTTTTTAAGGATGTTTGTGTCAGCTGGAGAGTTGATTATGGCGCCCAGTTTGCAGTCGTCTGCAAACTTGGTGAGCCATAGTCCTCCCACGTTTGCCTGTACCTCGGAAAAGTATATACCAAACAAGAGTGGTCCCAGGACAGAACCCTGTGGGACGCCACTTGTGACCGGTTTCGAGTCTGACATGGCTCCAGCAACTCTCACTCTGTGGGTTCTATCTTTGAGCCAGTTTGCGACCCATCTTGTGACATAGGGGTTTATATTTAAGCTGGACAGCTTATCTATGATGCCTGAGTAGGGTATTGTGTCAAATGCCTTTGCAAGGTCCAGATAGGCTGTATGGACTACCTTCCCTTCATCTATGGCTTTGGTGACTGTTTCAAAGAAGTCAACCAGGTTCAAAAGGTAGGATCTGCACTTGACAAAGCCGAACTGGGTAGGATCTAGTGTCTGTAGGTCCCCAATGTCTTTGTTTATGAGCTCCATGATGATCCTCTCCATAGCCTTGCAGACTAAGCTAGTCAGGCTTCTGGGGCGATAGTTTCCAGGGTCCGTAGAGGCTCCATCTTTGTGGAGTGGGACCACTGTTGCTGTATGCCGTTCTGTGGGCACATATCCTGTAGTGAGGCTGAGATTGTATAGCTGTTTTATTTGAGGGATTAGTTCCTCTTGTAGTTCATGTAGGACGCAACCTGGGACGCCATCTGGTCCCATGGAAGCAGTGTTTTTTGCTTTGGTGAGCAGTATCATCAAGAGAGGAGAACATGGATCACAGACTGTCTGCTGTGGCAGGACTAGCTACTCGACTGTGTAAAATATGGCTCTATGTGATTCAGTCATGATGACTAATGTCTCCAAATAGGCATGGATAGTTACCGCCAATAGGTGAGTTGAGGACCTGGCCTACTCTGACCTATGCCAAGGACCCATGCTAACTGTGGGAGGAGTGCATGTGCACCTGTTGGCCAAGTGTGTGCCCACTATAAAGGCCAGCAGCCTCAGGTCAATAAGATACTGTCCAGTTGCCCAACTTGGGTTACCTGGATAGCTCTATTGAGTGAAAGCTGGACATAATACCCATCAACCTGCCAAGCATGAGCTAAAAATTTCTACACTCAGTGTAGGTTCACTGACAGGATGCAGCCTGGAAATAGAGGACATGATGGTACGGAGGAGGCTGGACATCCTATATATCCAAGAGTCAAGATGGAAAGATGGATGAAAGGCTTGGAATTCAGAGTCTACTACTTAGGAGGAGCACAGGCTAGAATTGGTGTGGGAACTGTGGTGAGAGAGAGGCTTCAGAAGACAGAGAGGGATATCATCAGAATCAGTGACAGACTCATGGCAATCAGACTCCAGCCTAATGACAGGGCAATATTCATAATCACAGTCTATGCCCCACAGCATGGTTGTGATAGTGAAAAAGTGTGCATTCATAGAGCAATTACAGGACCTACCAGATAAAGCAGGAGTACGGGAATTGGAGTTAAAGATGGGTGACTTGAATGCACATATTTGGACAGACAGAACAAGATAGGAGGACTACTTGGGTCCACATAGGTGGGGCAACAGGAATAAAAGAGAGACCATTCTAGACTTCTGTCTGGTAAATGGCTTGATAATAGCCAAAGTGGTTCAGAAAGAGAGGCAGTCACAAGATCACATAAAAAGTAGCCAACATGCAACTCAGGTAGACCTTCTCCTAGTAAGGAAAGGGCACGGAGGTAAAATCAGTGATTGCAAAGTCAACCTCAGTGAAACAGTCAGCTCCCAGCATAAACCACTGGTTGCCACAATCAGCTGCACGCAAGGGTCACAAAAAGAAAGCTCTAAGGTCAACAGAGACCAGGCTGAAGACTTGGTAGCTGACTGGAGAGAAAGTTCAAGGAATTACTCAGGGCTTTAACACCCCAAGAGGAGGAGGAAATAGATGAAGTGGAAGAAGAATGGCAGTGCTTCAAAACAGCAAGTGTGAGAACTGCAGAAGAGATATGTGGCCAAGCCAGGTATGGAAATAATGTACATAAGGAAAGCTGGTGGTAGAATGCAGAAGTCCAGGAAGTCATCAAAATAAAAGTGTGTTCCAGGAAAAGTTGGACCAGGCTAGGAAGGAATACTGGTTGGCTAACAAAGAAGTTAATAAAAGAGTTGCAACAGCAAACAAGGCATTAAAGGCACTCTACCAGCTTCTGGAAAGTGACTCAGTAGGTGGCACAAAGAAACTATATCAGGTTGCAAGTCAATCCCTTCATAAGGGATGCCAGCAACAACCTGGTCACAAGTCCATAGGACATCAAAAACCGATGGAAGGAGTACTTCCAGCAGCTTCTGAAGGAAGAAAACCCTTTACCAGAAAGGCTCATCCAAACTCTGCTACACTTTGCTGTGAAGGAAAGGTTAGTTTGCTTTTATTTTTTGTATTTTGTATTACTTTATTGCCTTTTTATATTTTGAATACTGTGGTTTGTTTTCTTTACCTTGTGTTTTACTTGCATTCTGCTTTAACAGCATATTAAAACTTCAAAAGAGACCACAGCTCTGTCTCTTCTGAGTCAGGCAGAAATTAGAACTGAGTCAGGCAGAAATTAGAACTGATCAATTAAGGACTCATTCATAAGATAGAAGAGGTCACTTACGGTTATTCATTTGTGAATTGAGGGGGTGGAGCTATGAACTAAACCTTCTATTTAAGGGGTAAAATAAAACATTTCGGAGCTTTACCAGAAAGGCTCATCCAGACTCTGCTACACTTTGCTGTGAAGGAAAGGTTAGTTTGCTTTTATTTCTTGTATTTTGTATTACTTTATTGCCTTTTTATATTTTGAATACTGTGGTTTGTTTTCTTTACCTTGTGTTTTACTTGCATTCTGCTTTAACAGCATATTAAAACTTCAAAAGAGACCACAGCTCTGTCTCTTCTGAGTCAGGCAGAAATTAGAACTGAGTCAGGCAGAAATTAGAACTGATCAATTAAGGACTCATTCATAAGATAGAAGAGGTCACTTACGGTTATTCATTTGTGAACTGAGGGGGTGGAGCTATGAACTAAACCTTCTATTTAAGGGGTAAAATAAAACATTTCGGAGCTTTACCAGAAAGGCTCATCCAGACTCTGCTACACTTTGCTGTGAAGGAAAGGTTAGTTTGCTTTTATTTTTTTGTATTACTCTATTGCCTTTTTATATTTTAAATACTGTGGTTTGTTTTCTTTACCTTGTGTTTTACTTGCATTCTGCTTTAACAGCACATTAAAACTTCAAAATAGACCACAGCTCTGTCTCTTCTGAGTTCGGCAGAATTCTTTTCCCGCCCTCTCACCCAGTTACAGTTGGTCTTGTTAAATACCACTGTCTTTCTAGTTGCCTGCCTCTTATGTTAATCTGACCATATATCTCATTTCCTCTCTACTTTCACTGGCTTGTGAGAGTAATCACAAAATCATCATTTTTGAAATCCCTCCCCTTCAACTATATACATTTATTGGCCATCCTATTGTATTCCATTGTACCAGAATACAAAAGTGACCACCCCTTTCAATCCACTTTGCTGTTTTAAAAATAGTAACTCTCCACTAAACATTAACTTTTTAAACAGGTAAAACTTAAGTTACCTACTTTCACATCTAACTTCTCTAGAGTGCATTTTTTTTTCATCTTACCTTTAAGCATCCCTGTGACTAGCACTTGCTCTAATACCTGCTGGAAAGCACTAGGAAGCCTTAAACTGATACAAGCACTCACCTCTCCTTGTTAATAAGGAGAAATTAATAGTAAGCACTAAACAGCCTATAATTGCAAAGTACCTTGCTAAGGTAAGGGAAAACAGCTCCTGTACTTTACAAAAAAAAAAAGCACCAAGCCAGGCATGTCCAAGGGTCAGCTTCCGGTGATTTCTCCTGTCCACCTGGTGAATCTGGTCATACTAGAGCAATGCAGCAATTGCCTCATGTACACAGACACCCCTCTCCTCCTACCACCCAACACTACAACCTGTGAGAGATGCACTTACATAGCCAAAATGGAAGCAAAGCTCTCTCCACCCAAGATTGTGCTAGACAGTCAAGAGGAGAAGGTTAACACCCACACTACACCTCAATCAACACATAGCCCTTCTAAACCCACACCACCAACACCCACATATAGCAACACTAAATCCACATATGCAGAGGCCCTTAGCTGTAACCAGCCCAAGCAACAAGGACCTCTGAAGCTGAAACGCAAACAAACACCAATCACAACCAAAGTGTCACATAGTTCACAACACCAGTGTGCCACCCAGCAACAGCCTCCAAGGCAAGACAACATACCTAACACTTTAGTCATAGGTGACTCTATAGTCCGGCACACTGATGTCCCACTCACCAGGTTGAACAAGGAGAAAATTACAGTCAGCTGCCTGTCGGGTGCCAGGATCCGCCACATAACGCATGCACTCAAGTCACTCCACAACAATTACAAATACGACTCTGTCATTGTCCATGTTGGAGTGAATGACTTGAGACGTACCTCCCTGGACTACATGAAAAGAGACATGGAAGTGCTCTCGGATCATGTGGCCCAGGCAGGTATGACCCTAGCCCTGAGTAGCATACTGCCTTCGCCCAGAATGATACCACAATATAAGGACAAAATTATTGACTTTAACAATTGGCTAAGCTTCTAGTGTCATTCAAAGGGGATCCAGTATCTGTCTGCCTGGGACGACATGATCAACAGACCACAATGCTTTGCCAGAGATGGTCTGCACCTGTCGCCCCTGGGATTCATGCTAATGGCTAAGGCTCTTGCCACCCCTATAGTGCCTTTTTTAGGCAAAGTTCAAAGGAGAAAACCATCACCGTAACAGGTACAAGCATGCAAAATCCGAAGGCAATGCTACTCAATGCTAGAAGTCTAAACCTCAAAATGCACTCTATCGAAGCACTCCTAAAAATGGAGAACATTGATATCTGTGCAGTAATTGAGACCTGGTTCAAGGCTCCAGAGAGCACCCCTGCAATACCAGCCAACAACTCTTACCACACTTTTCGGCCACCAAACCAGGACCAAAACACTAAAGGTGGAGGAGTGTCAATATTCACCAAGGATATTCACACCACCAGGCTAGTTGCCCAACACAATGCGTCTGAAATTCTCCAGGTGCAACTAACACTAGGTAAGACTGCAATCCAAATTGTAGCTTGCTACAGATCCCCCACCATACCCCAAGATTCTCACTACACCTTTCTAAACATACTGGAAAATATTAAGATAGAACTAAACACCCTAATACTGGGTGATTTATAAACTACCCTGCCATTAACTGGGAAAACTACTCATGTACCAACACCTTTGACCAATGGTTCTTGGAATTCATAAATTCCAACGCCCTAGATCAACTAATCCATTGTCCCACCAGGCGCTCCAATATCCTAGACCTGGTCATTACCAACATGGGAAATCGATACTCCACACCTATGGTCACCCCCTCATTAGTCAGGTCTGACCATAAGCTAATCACCCTTAACATCCACATCCCAACCCTACCCTCCAGTAAGGAAACCTCCATAAAAAACTTCTCCAAAGCCAACTTCTTGCTACTCAAGTCAGAAGTGACAAACTTCATGACACCCATGCAGACGGGAACTGAAAGTTCAACTGCTGAATCCTACACTATGGCACTGTTCGAACACATACACTCATGCATAAATCGTGCCATCCCAAATAGAACCAAGATGCTCTCATCCAAAAAAAGGAAGCCAATCTGGTGGTCCCCTGCCATAAACAAACTTGACAACAAAAGGAAGAAACTGTTGCAGAAAAGAGGAAAATCCCAGGATGCAAAAAACTCCCTTACCAGCCTCAGTAAGAAATTGAGATCCCTAATAAAGTCCTCCAAAGCTAGTTACGAAAATAAAATTGCCAAAAATTCCAAAGACAACAACAAGGCATTCTATAACTTTGTCAAGAATCTAAATGGCAATGCTCAGATCTCATCTGAGCTAAAACAGAATGGCATTAAATATACTGATCCCAGGGATATTGCCAATATCCTGGCAGATCGATTCAGTGCCAACTTCACCCCCCTCTCACCCCCTAAATGGCACATCTCAATACCGGAAGATTGCCAAATTCCGGTAATAATGGCCACACAGGTAAAAAACCTCACTCTCCAAAGCTAAGAATACAGCATCCATGGGACCAGATGACATCCTGGGATGTGTACTACATGAACTACAATATGAACTGGCACTTCACCTAAGTGTCATGTTTAATCATAGCCTCACCTCAGGTTTTGTGTCCATTGAGTGGCGCACAGCTACAGGTATCCAACTCCACAAGGGGGAGATCCACCTTGGATCCCGGAAACTACCGTCCCGTCAGTCTGACAAGCCTTATCTGCAAGGCCATGGAGCGTATTATCATGGAACTTCTAAACAAAGACATTGGCAACCTTCAAACTCTGGACCCACCAAGTTTGGGTTCATGAAGGGCCGATCTTGTCTCCTGAACCTGACTGACTTCTTCAAATCAGTCTCCAGAGCCATGGACAAGGGTAAGGTAGTCCACACAGCCCATCTAGACCTTTCCAAGGCCTTTGACACCATCCCCCACTCTGGAATCATAGATAAACTTACTAAGCTGGGCATTAATCCCTACATCACCCAATGGGCTGCTAACTGGCTTACTGATAGAACCCACACTGTACAAGTAGCCGACTCCAAATCCATCACCAGACAAGTGGAGTACCTCAGGGTTCAGTCCTGGGACCGCTCTTTGTTTGGCATCTACTTCTCTGAAGTACAGGCTAACACTAAGGGACTCTGGATAACAAAGTTCGCAGATGACTGCAAACTGGGAGCCATTAATGAATCCCCAAATGATGTGGATACTCTACAAAAGGGCCTTACAGAAACAGATGCTTGGTGCCAGAGCCATGGGCTCAAGCTCAATGCCAAGAAATGTATAGTTATCCCCTTTGGGAAAAAACATGTACCTGTGAATTACCATATAGGTGGCAGTACACTAAACACCAAAAGTGTGATAAGAGACTTAGGGACACAGGTGGACAGTGGTCTCACCTTTGATAACCACATCGCCACAACAGTCAGGAAATCCTTCTATGTGGCACACCTCATAACTAAGGGCTTTTCACCCAGAAAAAAAGGAGGTCATTGTCCCACTGTACTCATCCCTCATTACACCCATTATAGAATACAATGCCCAGTTTGGTTATGTACCTCTCAAGACATCTGCAACAACTGAAAAGGCCGCAGAAATACCTCACTAAAAGAATCACAGGCCTAAAGCAGATGCCCTACGCTGACCGCCTTAAAGAAACTCCAGCTATACTCTGCAACATATAGTCTACTCAGAGGCGATCTCTGCTTAACATACAAGGCCATGTCAAACCCAGAGCTGTTGGACATGCTATACTTAAAGAAATCCCAATCCCTCAGAGCTACATGCTACAGGGATCTAAACCTTGTCATCACAATAAACAAAACGTGCTGGAGGGATAGTTTCCTGACCCAGAGACTCCCCAGACTTTGGAACAGATTGCCCATACATGTCAAGCAGAGTGCTTCTTTGGCCCTCTTCAAAAGGAACCTTGATGACTGGATGGGAGAAAGGAAATTCACCCCGGGGATCACGTCAGTCGCCCTGCTAGACAGTGGTCCAGGGAAGTAAATAGTGTGGGAAGAAATATCCAGGGAATTGTTATGGCTCGGCTTTATAGGCCCTAGGGCTGATAGCCTAGTACCAACCAATGAACCTACGAACCTATGAAACCCACAGAAGCTGTACTGCCCCAGACACAGCCTACGATGAGAGAAGAATAGCAGCTCACCCTAGAAGTAGTAAGAGCAGCAATAAGGAAAATGAAGGCAGGGAAAGTAGCAGGCTCAGATGAGGTCACAGCAGATATGATCAAGATAAGTGACAGAGCAGAGAAATGGCTCCTGAGGGTACTCACAGCAGTGTAGAGACAAAGGTGTATCCCAGATAACTGGAGAATAAGCATACCCGTGCCAGTGTACAAGAACAAAGGGGGCATCCACAACTCTGGGCAGTACAGAGGTATCAAACTCCTGTTACACTGTATGAAAGTTCTGGACAGGGTGATTGATAAACAGATACGCAGAGCAGTAGAAAGCAAGATGGGAGATGAGCAGTTCAGATTCAGATCAGGCTGCAGCACAACTGACCCAATGTTTGCAGTGATACAGACAGCTGAGAAGAAGGTAGACATGAGGAAAGAATCCAACTGGGCTTTCCTAGAGTTGGAGAAAGCATGACAAGGTCCCAAAAAAGCTGAATTTGGCAGTACTGCAGTGGTTCAAAATCCCAGAAACATTTGTAGAATTAGTACAGGCTATGTATAAGGACCCAATGTCTCAAGTACAAAGTGTTTGGTCTCACAAAGTGGTGGTTCCCAGTGGAAGTGGGTGTGCACAAGGGTTCAGCTCTGAACCCACTGCTGTTCATACTGGTGATGGACTACATTACCAAACAGGTTGGAGGGGAAAGATCAACAAAGTTGCTTTATGCAGATAATGTGGCATTACAGGCAGACCCTGAGCAAGAACTTCAGCAAAGGATAGGGGAATGGAATGCAAAACTTGAAGGCACATGGGATGAAACAAACCACAGACAGGACAGTGGTAATGACAGCAAATTGGGGAAATCAGACGAAGTTGAGAACTGACATGGAAGGGAAGATAATGGAATAGGTTAGCTTCAAGTATCTGGGAAGAGTGGTTTAGGAGAAGGGAAGTCTGAAGAGGTCAAAACTACAATCAGAGGGGCCGCAGTCAACTGACACAGAGTGTCAGGTGTAGTAACTTATTAGAGAAGAATGCCAAAGAAGCTGAAAAGGAAGGTATACAAAACAGAGATACGGCCAGTACTACTTATGGTACAGAAACCTTGGCAATAAAGCCAAAACAGATGAGAAAGCTAGAGGTGATGGAAACAAAGTACCTGAAAACAGTGGTAGGATGCACATTATGAGAGAGACAAAAATGAGGAAAGTGAAAGCAGCCACTGGAATGGGGAGGAAAGCCTGGGCTGTCTAGCAATTACTGCAATTAGAGAAGCCATGCGGTCAGTTTGAGCTTGGAATATTGGGGTGTTTAACCCCAGAGGGATGCAAGAGAAGGTCTGAACTCTGGTCCAGTATCCATGGAGGACATCGAAGATGAGACCAAAGGAAGTGTATCCACACTTTGCGAGACCAAAAGGAGGCAATGAGGATGACTTTGGGTTGGGAGGGTGGCATAATGGTTAAGGTGTTTGCCTTGCAAACACAAGGTGCAGGGTTTGAGTCTCACAAGGGACAATTGGCTAGGCTTAAAATGGCTCGCAAGGGCAGTTAGCTTAGTACTAATCTATGAACTTATGAACCACGCTCTTCAACCAAAGGGCTTTCTGTAAGAATTTAGGGATCACAGGTAATGGAGGATAACCATTAAGCAGACCAGAAGACCAAACATAGACTAAAGCATCTCTTAGTGACTTTCCTTGAAGGGAAATTAGGGAAAAACAACCTTGACGCACTTCTTGTAGTGGGGACATGTGAAGAGACTGCAGCAAAGTTGGCCTCGACAACGGAAAATCCTCGCTGCCACTGTGTCATTGAAAGACGACTTGTGAGGCATTAAAAATGGACCTGCTAAGTTTGTCCAGTAGTACACTGGATTTCCCCAGTATTTGCATTGCCAAAAGAAAGCTACTGGAGGAGACTGTGCACTGCCACACAATCACTGCCTTTCAACAAAGGGGGTAAGATTGGGTCCCTTCTCGCCCCCCCCCCTCTCCGTTTGTTGATGTACAAGACTACAGACATGTTGTCTGTATTGCAATCGTCCATAGAGGAAGAACATCTTGAAAGGCCTGCAATGCCAGTAGGGCCACTCTCATCTCTAGGACACTGACATATGAACTGGTCCCTTGGGGGGTGTGCCTTGGACTGTCCATTCCAAGAAATGTCCCCACCCCAACTGGGAGTTGTCTGTGGTTACCACAGCTACTAGAGAGGAAAGAATAAATGGATGTCCTGGGTAAACTTTGTCTGACTGAATCCAACGAAGATAATCCTTGCAGACCTAAGTGAGTTTGACAGGAAAGGACACAGGATGATGCAGAATAGACCAATGAACAACTGGAGTTGACTGGAGAACATGCATATAGAAATGAGCCACTGGAACTAAGGTTATGACCACTACCATCGAACCTAGAGCCTGAAAGACAAATCTGGCTTAATGCGAAGGGTGAAAAAGATTTTGCAGTACCTGAGACAGAGTCCACATGAAATAAAAGAAGAGAAGCTATCTGACTTGCTGTGTTCAACTCAGCACTTATGAACTCCAGGTTCTGTACAGGTTGTAGATGAGAAATGTAGGTGTTGACTGAAATGCATAGCCTTTGACAAAGTTGTAGCAAACAGTCCCCGGACTGCTCTAGAAGATGCTTGGTTGGGGTGGTGAGCAGACAGTCATCTAGATATGAAAACACACTGAATCCTGCCAGCCTCAGGTGAGCTGCTACAACTGCCATACACTTGGTAAACACCCTGTGGGCTGTGGTGAGACCAAAGGACAGGGATCTGAACTGATAGTGAATGGCTCCCAGCTGAAAGCGTAGAAATCTTTGGGACTGTCTATTTATCCTGACGTGATAGTACGTGTCCTGAAAATTGAGTGAGCACATCCAATCATTCTTGTGTAAAAATGGCAGAACGGACTGAACCATGACCATTTGGAACTTTGACTTCTTCATAAATTGGTTCAGTTTGCTTAGCTCCAGAATTGGTCTCAGGTCACCAGTCTTCTTGGGCACTAAAAATACCAGAGTAAGTTCCGAATCCTTTTTGGTCTGGTGGGACCTCTTGGATGACTCTGTCTAGCAGCTTTTGAACCTCTTGAGCTGCAGCTTCTCTCTGACTGGAGGACACATCGGGAAACCTCCTTCTGTTTGGGGAATCTGGAAAAATGGTATGAAATAACTTCTGAATATTTTTACCAGCCAAGAATCTTTTGTTATAGAAGCGCAGGCATCTGGGTGCAAAGACAAAGGCACCCCAACTGCCTCCAAAGGCAGGCAGTCAGGCAACCCTTCAAAACCACTGAAAGGGTTAATCTGAAAAGGAACCTTGGGAAACCCTGGTTTTGTGGGGCTTCACTGCAGCTTAACATGATGTCTTCCATTTGAACTTCCCCCTCTGCCTATGCAGGAGTTATCCTCACGTGAATCCTGGAAAGATCCCTGGGACTTGCAGAACTACATTTTCTTCCCTTATCTTTGATACCGGGAAAAAGATTGTTGAGGGGTAAAAAACATATCCCCACAGCAGACACACAGTCTTCCATCTCATTCACTCCAGGAAAGCATTTCTTTCACAGTAGGGCCAAACAAAGATGCACTATCAAAAAGGACCATTGATGAAAGAAGAGTTGAAAGGCTCCACAAAGTCGCATAAAAGCATCCAGTCATGTCTCCTAAAGGCCATGCCTGAACTGTCAGCTAGTAAGGTGCCCTCCGCAGCATGGGATATTAACCTCATGGACACACTAGAACTAGATAATACAGTGGCCAGCTGTAAAAAGGAACTCTTCCAGTCCTCCAAGGACATGGACTCAGATGGTCTGAGAGTTCCTTGGTCAAATCCCACTGGAGTCTTGTGAAGTGCACTAAACAATTCAGGGACCTCAAGGCAAAGGTCGTTGAAGCAAATACATACTTTCCAAACTTGTACAACAACCTGGACTCTCTATTAGGGGAATGGACTGAGGAGCTCTGCTCTGCTAGTTCCTTTCTAGTGTATGTAACCACAGCCATAGCAACAACAGAAACTCGTTTGCTCCAGTGATGTCTGTCCTTCAGTGGTGCCAAAATTTCATCTGGGTGTCAGGGAAATGGTTCAACAGAAACCAGTTCCTTCCATGCCCAAAAAGAGATTAAATCGATAAGCTCATCCTCTGGAAGAGTTGCCGAAGACAAAGACGGGCCAAACCCAAAAGCTTCAAGAAAAACAAAGTATATAAAAGCCATCCACCTTTATGCTTAAGGATTTCTAGGATATCTCCAAAGGAGACATCATCCAGTGGAGATCTGGGGGACCGGACCCTTCCTCTTCATTAAAGTCAGTGTCATTTGTGAGAGATTTCATAGGGGAATTTAAGAGCCATCTTTTGCATGTTCTCTTTTTAGAATCTCTTCAGAGGGATGATCTGGAAAAGTATCATTAGAGAGGGGAAGTTCTTCATTGGGGACTGTCTGGATGCTACATGGTACGAGCTGCCCCTACAGAGTAGGCCTGATACGATCAGAGCTCAGACCCGAAGGAGGAAGGCTGTAGGATGCAAGGATGAAAGAGTAATCGAATCTCTCAGTCAAGAGAAAGTCCACTCCACTACCTTGAAAGCAGACAGGCTGAGAGAAGCTATGGCTGACCGCACTGGAGCCTAGACCTCCAAAGCTACCAAGCCCCAAACATGCCCAAATCCATGATTTCAGGAAGGAGTCTGCCCCTAGCTATCCAACACTGAAGTTCTGAGGGCCAAGGACAGCTCTGATAACATCAGAGTGGAATCTCATCCTCAAGGATCAAGCGCTGACACTTTGGCTTTGAGACTCATCCCAAACCAAAGGAAATGGAGAAGAAATACACAGACAGTCAGAGTCGAAGACCTAGCTGCCTTTGCGTCCGATGCTGACAATTTCAGGGCTCTCAGATATAAACACTCCGACACTGTGGGACGGAATGGAGAAGGAGATATTACTACATGAGAAATGGACGGTAGGCTCATGGATCCAACGGGAGATTGAGACTGAATAACTCCTATCTAAATATGAGCTCTGAGGAAATTCCAAAGCATCTTATCCACATGAGCTTCTGACAGACACTTCTGGAGGACCTAACAGAAGAGGTTGTTGAATGTGACCTAGACTCTACTCGGCATTCCCTGAAAAGAAGGAGAATGTAGTTGAGAAGAAACCGTCTCAAATGGTGAATCCGGGTGAGCGGGTTTGAGGAGACAAAATAACAGTCGGATCCAAAGGCGTAGAATCCAAATGTTCCTTAGGATCCAAAATTGTGAGGAGACAGTGACGAAGACAAAATCAATGCAGTAGTCTTCAGAAAACAGATGGTGGATCTCTTGCGAGATTCTTTCAACTCTGAAGAGGATTTTACAGATTTACTGGGGGTTTGAGCCCCTGAAGAAGAAGAGGAAGAGGGTGGCAGCTTACCTTTAAGCACCAACTTATTGCATCTGTCGTTAAGTGCCCTAGAATTAAATACAGCACAAATGGAGCAGTCACTGCGAAGCTGCGACACACACAGGCAGTAGATGCACTCCCTGTTGGCATTAGAAGTGGGAATCTTATGCTCACAGGAAGTGCACTTTTTAAAGCATGTTGGTTTCTCTGCCATTTTGAGAATAGGTCTAGAAAGGGGGAAAGTAAAACAAAAAAAATAGAGAATTTTTTCTTTCAGTGGACTACCAACAACAGTGGAAAGAACACCCTCTAAAGAACAGAAAGGGTAGAAAGAAAGAAAGACAGGTACCAGCTATGGCACAGCAGAAAGAGAAATCAGAAGAAAACTTGCAAATATAACAATTAAGCAAGGGAGCTGTTGAAAGGTTTAGAGAAAATTACTCCCAAAAACTGAAAAAAAAGCCTAAATAGCTCTTCGAGAGGGATACACATCTATGCGAAATGGTGGCAAACAAGATCTGAGGTATTGCTAGCTGACTGGGGCATTACAGCCACAAGGAGGCGCTCAAGAGTTGGATTCTAAAGTCTACTGTATGTGGGTAAGTTGGATCTGAGGTAGGATCAGATACTCAAATGTTGAGGAACAAATTAAATGGACAAGATCAGATCAGTTGTTCACAAATAGAACTGGTGTACTCAAGTACTTGAGATCACAAAATCAGTATCAACTAAAAAAAACTGTCTTTCAATGTTCCCATCTAATGCTACAATACACCAAAACCAAATAAACAAGCATTCACTGTAGCTATGACACAAAATAGAAATTTAACGCTTATGTCCATTAAGTATTTCAGACTTCACCAAATAAATGAGTGACTTAAGAAATTTTGAGAATCGTGAACATTGTTTTTTTTTTTTGGAATCTCATCAGAACCTGTCTGATGTGCCTTCTCTTTTTAGTACTTTGGTTTTGTCGCTCTTCTTGGTTTACTATTGAAGACGAACAGGCGGAGTAGTTCGTTTATATGCTTTATTACACAGAAACAAATCAGGATGGATAGCAACAGTACAAAATATAAACAAACTGATTAAGTGATAGACTACACAGACATACATGCTTACATCTCAATAGCTTACTACAAAATGGCAGTCAGGCTCGCACATGCTCAGCCTTTATACAGTTCTGCAAGCCCCCAGAAAGCTTCTTAAAGGTATACATACATATTGATCTACAGATTTCTTCAACTGTGTTAGCTGTTCTTTCTTTTTTGTATTTCTTCATTTCTTTTACATTTCTGAATTATGCATGTTTTACAGTTTTTATTCCTTATTCTATTTTTTTGTATTGTACTTCTGTCATGCAATCTGCACAAAACTATGTGCCCAGTACCTCTGTATGGTACAGAAACCAGGGCTGTGAAAACAGAGCAGTTGAAGCAAGAGGTGATGGCGATGAAGTGTCCAAGATGGGTAGTATGATGCAAACTGTGGGACACATGAAGACATAATGATGCCAAAGTAGAAGATAAAGTAGCAGAGAAAGTAAACAGAAGATGATTTGGTGAATAAGTTTTGGGAGAGACTAAAAGAAAGCAAGAGGAAGTTACGACATTCAACAGGGAGATGGATGGGTTGCATGAGAGAAGACTGTGGCAGTTAGGTATGACTTTTGAAGAAGATAGGAGAGTGACATTGAAATGAGAGAAGTGGACACAGTTTACATGACATCATGACCCCACGGAGAAAATGAGGAAAATGGCAGCTGATGGTGATTTGTCATGTATTCTAAAGGTAATTTCCAGATCTTTACACACATTTGCTCAACACTCGTGTGTGATTCTGTAGTGAGTTGACCTGTGCTGTTGGTTGATTATGTTGTTGTACAGATGGCTGTCTTGCTTGTTGTGGTGGGTTTGCTTTTATTTTACATGCTGTTCAGTGTTTTAGAATTACTGCTATCTATGAAACTTTCTTGCTTTGTTTAGGTGGCAGATCTTTTATACGCTACTGTACATGTTATTTTTTTATAGATTTGATTATCTCAATGTTTTCCCATTGAAGTTAGTAGTCATATTTGTTTGCTTATCAAATGCCATATAAGACTGTAAAAGTGTCTTGGTTTTGTTTAGTCATTTATAGCGTTGTTTGATAGTGTTGCAATTTTCTGAATATTTACGTTTGCTTTTGTTTTAGTTTTACTGTGTGTATAACATTTTGCCACTGCACTCTATGGGGCTTTTTTTTCCACTTAAGTACAGGAGATTCTGTTTTACAATTACAGCTTAATGGTCTGCAGGGGTGTAAATCAATTTTGATTTCTGAGGATGATATAATAAACATATTTTGGATTATGCGATCAAAGTTCATATCACTTTGTACTTGATATGTGTTTTTGCTTATTATTCCTAATGTGTTTAAAAGTGCCGCGGTGGTACGGCGGTAGCGTTGTTACCTCACAGAAAGAGGTTCTCCCGTTCGATTCTCGGCTTGGCTTGGGAGTGGATTCTGTGTGGAGTCTGCACGTCCTCCCCACAGTTGGGTAGCGTTCAAAAGACGTGTGCGTAAATGGACGTGCCTTTGTTGAAGGTTGGGTGTCGAGCTGGCACCTCAGTGTTTCGTAAAAAAAATCTACTGCCAATCATTAGCAGACCGGAGTTCTGCTGTGGCCACGCCTTCCTGGAAAAAGCCGAAAGACAAACAACAACATTCCTAATGTGTTTAAAAACACAAACTAACCACATACAAAACTAAAACATACAGTGGATACAAAAAGTGTACACACTAAATGACAGGTTTTTGTAATATAAAAAAATGAGACCACAATAAATCATTTCAAAACTTTTCCCACCTTTAATGTTAATGTGACCTATAACCTGTACAATTCAATTGAAAAACAAACATGTTCGGGAAAAAATGTACAATAAGCTGGATCCAATACCTTTTTGAAGCACCTTTTGATTTAATTACAGCATTCAGTCTTCTTGGGTAGGAGTCTATCAGCATGGCACATCTTGACTTGGCAATATTTGTCCACTCCAAATCTGTCAGATCGCAAGGACATCTCTTGTGAACAGCCCTCTTCAGATTACGCCACAGATTTTCTATTGGATTTGTGTCTGTGCCCTGGCTGGGCCATTCTAAAACTTTAATTTTCTTCTGGTGAAGCCATTCTTTTGTTGGTTTGGATGTATTCTTCGGGTCACTGTTATGTTGAAAGGTGAAATTCCTCTCCATCTTCAGTTTTCTATCAGACGCCTAAAGGTTTTGGGCCAAAAGTGACTGGTATTTCGAACTGTTCATAATTCCCTCCACCATGACTAAAGCCCCAGTTCCAGCTGACGAAAAGCAACCCCAAAGCATGATACTGCCACCACCATGCTTCACCATGGGGATGGTGTTCTTTTGGTGATACGAAGTGTTGTTTTTGCGCCAAACGTACCTTTTGGAATTGTGGCTAAAAGTTCAACCTTGGTCTCATCAGACCATAACACATTTTCCCACATGCTTTTGGGAGACTTGATACATTGTTTTGCAAACTTCAGCCAGGCCTGGATGTTTTTCTGTGTAAGAAAAGGCTTCCATCTTGCAACCCTATTCCATAGTCCAGACATATGGAGAATAAGGGAGTTTGTTGCAACATGTAGTACAAAGGTACTTGCCAGAAATTCTTGCAGCTCCTTCAGTGTTGCTGTAGCTCTCTTGACAGCCTCCCTGACCAGTTTTTGTATCGTCTTTTCATCAATTTTGGAGGGACGTCCAGTTCTTTGCAACATCAAAGTTACCCCATATTTTCTACACTTTTTGAAGACTGTTTTCACCATGTTCTATAGCATATCCAATGCTGTGGAAATGTTTTTATACCCTTTCCTGACTAATACCATTCAACAATCAGATCTCTTTGATGCTTTGTAAGATCTCTGTGTACCACGGCTTTTGCTGTAGCAGGTAACTGAGTAAATGTCAGGAAAATCCTACTACCACAGCTGAACTTAATTTGGGGTTAATCAGAGTCTCTTTAAATGATGGCAGGTGTGTACCCAAGAAGACGGAATGGTGTAATTTAAATCAAAAGGTGCTTCAACAAAGTATTAGTTTAAATGGGTGCACACTTCTGCAACCAGCGTACTGTACTTTTTTTATTTTTTATATTTTTTTACCCCAACAGATTTGTTTGTTTTTGAATTGAATTGTAGAGGTTATAGGTAACATTAAAGGTGGGAAAAGTTTTGAAATGATTTACTGTGGCCTCATTTTTTGCATTACAAAAACCTGGCATTTTAACAGGTGTGTGTGCACAAAATGGGCAGACTGCAGAATGAATTTCTCCAGAAGGGTGTTAATGTAAAGGTAATGCCTGCTGAAAAATATGTCCGCCGCTTCATGGCAGCAAATTAAGCTGCCATGGAACTAAGACTGTAACGGAGAAAATGTCTGCCATTATTTTATACTTGCTAAGAAGCGCTTTTACTGTTTAGCAAGTGTAGCCAATCTTACAAACACACTTCTAACAACTTAAAAAAAGGAAACATGAACGAGCTGAAAACAAACTGCAGTTTATTAATTACACATATTTAGAGTTTTCTAACTGGTTTTGGACTTCATAAGAATAAAAACAGACTACAAAGATGCCTAAATACCCTAGTAAGACCTCCTACTCGGTTGATACACAAGACTGACTAAGCACTACTAAAGACAAGTATATCAATTACCTGATCTGTCTTTCTTATAAACATATACCCTTTAAAAACTTGATCCAAAGTGTTCCACCTAAACAAACTGATATAAAATTGAAACAAAAAATACAAAGTTGTTGAAATCAGTCTATCAGAAAAAACTAATAATTAAAATATTCAGGTTTTCATACGAGCATAAAACAGGGAAAAACTGGCACAACAAATAACAAATCATGTAAAAAAAAATAATACCTTAAATATAAAAGGATGCTTTTAAATGCAGCAAACTACTGATGGAAACCATGTCATTAAGCCCCCAGGAGTTTGGAGAATTGGTTTAAGTGCCAGCTAAGCTCTAAGAGTTCCAATAAATCATCCATGGAGTGGTCCCCATCAAGAGAAATACTGTCAATAGCAGAAAATTTAAAATTATGAGAGATCATGTTTTTAAACACTTGTACAGACCATTGTGTTTGACCTTTTTAGTGACCTCATGCATGTGCTGGTAAACCCGTTTTCTAAATGTCCTATTAGTTTTACCTATGTAAAAACTTGGACATTGTTCCAAAGACAGATTAGGCATTTTATGTAATTGTCTTTAACAGGGTTTAGCCAATCTTGTGCAACAATTAATTGAGTAGGTCTTACAAGGATATTTAAGCATCATTGTATGCTTTGTTTTTATTATGCGGAAGTTTAAAAACCAGGGCAAAAGCACTTAATCGGTGTAATTAATAAACTGCAGTTTGGTTTAAACTCATTCCAGTTTCATGTTGTTACAAGTTTTTATTTGGTCGTCTAGTTTACGTTTCTAGTTTTTGTGTGGCAACACGACATCTATTCGAAGTGGTAGATCTGGATCTCTACCAATTCTGCTAAGAGATGAATTAATCTCCATCGGTAATTTTAACCTGCTACTGCAGCGGGTTTCACAACAAATGGGGAATTCAACTCAGTTTTATAACTACTGCTATAATCAGTTGGACCACTGTTCTCTTGAATTTAATGTTGATCATTCACAAAATACTGACTTTGTTATTACTCCAGCACAGAGACTGGCTTTAGTGGATGATAACCATAACAACTAAGATTCTGAGCCACCTTCTAATCACACTGACAGCTTGGAACCAAGAATACAGCAGGATAGGTGTTCCCTACAAGATTGGTTGAACCTGGTTGAACCGAAGAGGGGCTATTCCCATGGCAGGTGAACACTCGCTGGTTTATAATGGGTCTATTGATAAACATCTTAATTTGCTTCAAACTAAAACGACCAAGTACCGGAAATTACGACTGGAAAACAACTATTCAAAAGTGTGTATTTGACCCAGTAGTGTACAAAAGAGACTCAGATACTGGAAGTACCTACCAGTCTTACAGAAGTTTTGTGTTTACAAATTGATTTGTTACAGTTCTTTTACAGACATGGCTGTGACTTAATAAAACTCCTTATTAAGCATAACTTCAAGGAGATGGACACTTATTTAAAAGACATTTCTTCATTAGATAAACAGCTAACTTCTGATTTAATGTTTGATGGTAAAAATATGAGTATTTTGGTATTTTTTGGTAGCTTCCATTATACAAGACATTAAGGTTAACAAAGAGAAAAAATACACACACACACACATACATAGGTACTTTTCCATTAACGGGGCAACAGCTGTTTTCGTCTCGTTACCTGTTTTGTCATAAGGGAAGTTGTCTTTCATTGCCAATATTAGCAGAAATATCCAGTATCAAAAGAATCAGCAGAACTGCAAATGAGACAGCATACAATTTTGGGGAAGTCTGGGTTTTATGTTTTGTTTAAGCTTAGGCTTCCGGTTTCGCCTTCCACAGCCTACAAATATAATTGTTTGTCTCGAAAAATTCATATATTGCTACGATGACATAGCTGTGAAGTTGTCATCCCCCAAAACGGGATGCAGTACATCTTATGGCATGGAAAAAAAGCCATGGGCAAAAAGTGGGACAAATTTTTTAAAAATGTCATCGGGGCAACAAGTACTTCCTAGTTTGGTCTCCTTTACAGATGACATATACCTCAGAACTCTCTGTTGATTTCATCTCAAACCCCTCCCCATTCTCTACAACTGGCGGTTTTAGGAGAAAAGCTACAATCCACTCTGCTACAGGCCCCATGAAGGCTCAGTGTCTCTCCAACCTAACACCACTTTTAAGTATTCAACTGCGGTACCACCTTTAACATTCTTGTAAGAAAAGCGCAGACCTGGTCTGAACTATCTGCAAACAGCTACAGTTAACTTTGAGTATGTGTCTACCTATTTGAGCCAATATTCATTTTCCCCTGGAGAGCACTCTGCTTTAGCTTGTAAGCAACCCCCCCCACCACCACCACACACACACACACCTTCCACTTTCTCTTATTCCCTTCTGTTAACAAATAGTATCCATAACTGATCAATACTGTGTGTTTGTTAATTTAAACTATGACCATAGTAGCCTACTGATACAAGGTTATCCTGTTTTTCCACCTGAGAAATTAAGAAATGACTTACAGTTTCAGATCAGTCCTTGGTCAATTGTGATAGTTTCTTAACACATACTTGTCTTTGCTTTGGCTCATTAGCAGCAGTACAAAGAACTGCCTGCTCACACTCTTGTTCTCCCCTCCCCTTCCCTGTTTACTACCTTAAAACAATCCCAAAGTTAATAGTTATTACCTGTGGCAGGCACCATTTTTAAAACTACAATCCACTCTGCTACAGGCCCCATGAAGGCTCAGTCTCTCCAGTAAGTGTTTTACAACTGTAAATGCCTATTTATGTTGAATTGTATTAGACATTTTACAACTGTATATGTTTATGTTGAATTGTGTTAAGACATCTAATATGATTTATGCTTTATTATTAGATGTTACTATGGCATGCTAGCATTTGTATGCACCAAGTTGTTTTTAGTATAATAGTACGTATGGTCTATTTGCATAGCTGCACCTTGTTCACTAATGTTATTCATGTAATTGTGTTGTGTGTAGACAGCTCATACTAGTGTCTAATTATTTCTATATAATCGTGCTGTTACTGGTGGATAGAATCACATTAGAGAACCACGACAGATTGCTGCTCGCTATATTTTTATCTGTGACTGCATAACTGTCTGGGATTTTTTATTTCTAATGTTCTTCCAATTGGCTCAGTATCTGCATATACTAAGTAGTGGTTCAGGACATTGTCCTGCATGTGGTAGCTATTTGCTCAGTTTGTTTTTGTAATCTTTATAATATATATTTACCATCTCAAAGTGCTTACTCCTCTCTGTGCTCTTCTTTTCTAGACCTAACACCACTCTAAGTATTCAACTGCGGTACCACCTTTATCTTTTATCCAACTGGTGGATACATTGTTAGAAGATGAGCGCAGTCCGGGTCTGAACTGTCTGCAAACACAAACAGCTAAAGTTAACTCTGAGTATGTGTCTACTTATTTGAGCCAATATTCATTTTCCCCTGGAGAGCACTCTGCTTTGGCTTGTAAGCAGCCCCACCACACACACACACACACACACACACACACACACACACACACACACATTCCACTTTCTCTTATTCCCTTCTGTTAGCAAATAGTATCCATAACTGATCAATACTGTGTGTTTGTTAATTTAAACTATGACCACAGTAGCCTACTGATACAAGGTTATCCTGTTTTTCCACCTGAGAAATTAAGAAATGACTTACAGTTTCAGATCAGTCCTTGGTCAATTGTGATTGTTTCTTAACACATACTTGTCTTTGCATTGTGATAGTTGCTCATAAGAGGGGGCTGGAAACAAACAGGGTCTCTACCCGCTTCGCTCCCCACCCTGCCCCCTATTACCTCCCGCCCCCAGTGATCCCACCTTTATTGCACTCAAACCCCTCCCATCTTTCCAATAGCCAACCACAGTGCTAACCCAGCACTACCTCCTCCATCGTCCCACTACTATCACACCTCCTCAACTAACATGTACAAGCACACCTTTCCTATGCTCACTGCATGCACTCTCCTTGCATATCTTACATCCTACCAAAGCTCCATCATTCCCCCACTCAACCACTACCACTGTACTACTACTCACACCACCACTCATGTCTCACCCACACTCAGCTCCCCTCCCACCAGCTCAAGAACCATCCCTATGCACCCCCCACATATTCTACCAACTATATTACTCAAACATAAAGCATCCCTACAACTTAACATAGTAACCCTCCCACCATACCTATTACCCACAGAGCACAACCATAAAGTTTCCCTTATAAAAAAACTCATTCAAAAACTGAGAAAACTAATAATCTCATGCATATCAAAACTAGCCCTAAGTGGAGACATCCACACCAACCCTGGCCCTACCATCTCCAACCCCAATCCTCATTATCAGACTAGAAACCACAACTTCTCCCATATTACAGCCAGTAGAAAGCCAAGTGACTTCCTTCTACTAAGCCTAATTATTAGAAGTATATCCAACAAAGTCCATGAACTCCATGCCACCATAGACTTGTACTCCCCAGATATAGTCATCCTGACAGAAACCTGGCTAAAACCTCACATTACCAGTGAGCAAATACTCCCTACAGGTTACGGCATACTAAAAGTAGACCGGCTAAACAAAAAAGAAGGTGGTGTAGCTATAATATTTAAACAGCATCTAAACATCCAGATCTTAAAATCATCAGCTCCACAAATAGGCAATGAAGAAATAATATATACCAACCTCAAAATTAACCAAAACAAAACCATCAACATAACTGGATGCTACTTCCCACCTGGCCAAAACATCCCTCCACTAGAAAACCTCCTCAGCTGGTCTACCCACCATCTCCCCCAAGAAACTATCATCTTAGGTGATTTCAATATTGACTGGCAATCCTGTTCTGGCAACAATCCAACCCATCATGTACACCTTCATGGTTTCACCCCACTAGTCCAGTCACCAACCAGGATAAATAAAAACTCCAGCAAGCACACTACCCTGGATTGGATACTAGTCAGTAAGAGCCCCCAGTCATATAACAGGCTGCTTATCAGATAGACTCAGTGATCACTCCCCAACATTCCTACTCAAAAAATACCTATAACAAGCTAAACCTGTCATCTACCGTCAAATACGTAAAAAACTAAATTTTAACCCACTCACATTCATCTCATCCCTCAAAGAATGTAACTGGCATCCTCTAAAGTACCTCAGTCTAGATGATGCAGTTGAATTTTTTTAATACTACCTTCCTGAACATCCTTAATTACCATGCCCCCACAAGATTTTCCAGAACCAAAGCACAACCCTCCCCATGGCTACAGAAAACCATTAAGTCAGAAATGAAAAACAGGGATAAAGCCTGGGAGCACTGGAGCAAAACCAAAACCCCCTCAGCTAGACAGAAAATCCTAGAACTACGCAATAGAGTCAAAAAGCTAATAAAACAGGACAAATTCCAATACTACCAGTCTGCCCTGGACTCCTCACAACACAGCCCCAAAAATTCTGGTCCTCCATAAACTCCATCCTCCACCCAGATAAAGTCAGTACCCCCCCTCTTAACATCCCTCACTCCTCAGAAAATATTGCTACCTCATTCAACACACACTTCACCCAAACCATACTATCACTAGCTAAATAACACAACCCCCTCC